>NC_060193.1:15514213-15549213 GCF_021184085.1 Oncorhynchus gorbuscha
TTCCACTTCCAGGTCAACACACACTCACTTCCTGTTTCTATTACTACCGTATATTAAGGTATTCTTGTTGATTTCCCAAATACTGGATCTACAGTTGATATTTAGCTCAAGTATTTATAGAAAAGGTGTATAAAAAAAATCCTTAAAAAAGGTCTCAATATTTAGCTGCCTAAATTCTCTGCTTGACATTTACAGATAGTTCAGTCAAAATCTCGACTATCACAGTTACTGAGTAATAAACCAGTTATAAACACTTTATCTGCAAACAATACACCTAGGTAGGATTTGAGTACATCGTAACAGAACCGAGGAACCTCTTCCTGCTTCTTGCCAGGCCTTATCATATGAACCTCTTACTCAAACCTTATGTATCACCTTCTTATGCATCGCTAGTCACTGTAAACAATGCCACTTTATATAATGTTTACATACCCTACATTACTCATCTCATATGTTTATACTGTATTCTACACCATCTACTGCATATTGCCTATGCCGCATGGCCATTGCTCATCCATATATTTATTTGTACATATTCTTATTCATTCCTTTACACTTGTGTGTGTGTGTATAATATAGTTGTTGTGAAATTGTTAGATTGTTAGATATTACTGCACGGTCGGAACTAGAAGCACAAGCATTTCAGTACATTCGCATTATCATCTGCTAACCATGTGTATGTGACCAATAACATCTGCTAACCGTGTGTATGTGACCAATAACATCTGCTAACCATGTGTATGTGACCAATAACATCTGCTAACCATGTGTATGTGACCAATAAAATTTGCTAACCGTGTGTATGTGACCAATAACATCTGCTAACCGTGTGTATGTGACCAATAACATCTGCTAACCATGTGTATGTGACCAATAACATCTGCTAACCATGTGTATGTGACCAATAAAATTTGCTAACCGTGTGTATGTGACCAATAACATCTGCTAACCGTGTGTATGTGACCAATAACATCTGCTAACCATGTGTATGTGACCAATAACATTTGCTAACTGTGTGTATGTGACCAATACCATCTGCTAACCATGTGTATGTGACCAATAACATTTGCTAACCGTGTGTATGTGACCAATAACATCTGCTAACCATGTGTATGTGACCAATAACATTTGCTAACCGTGTGTATGTGACCAATAACATTTGATTTGATTTGATCAGAAAGTGAAAGGGTAAATTAACTGCACAGTTTAAAGTAATTCTCCAGTGAAAATACCCCTTTCAAAGTTTATATTCTGTTAACTCATACTGAAATAATATTTTTGACTCTTATACACGTATTTGTGGCCAAAGCATACATTTGAGAAAAAACACTTCAACAACCTCAAACTTGTATCTTAAACATTTAAAAAATGCTTGCTATTTCCTCAAAGATAATGACATCGTCCAACCTCATTGGGTGAGCTGGCCAATCAGCAATCTACTCGCATTCATATTTTTCACAACAGGTATACAGCCCAACCATTACAACACATAAATCTGCTTTTTCACCTACGTAATTGCCTTTTTGGAATTAATTATAGGTCATGGAAATGTCATAGAAATCTGGAAACACTTGACAGTTACATTAAGTTCCTTTAAGTGCTGCTGGCTCTGACTACGATATGGTTTACTTTCTTGTAGGCACCACAGGTGTGTCAAAAATTGTTGTGATAACGTTGGGGTGAATTTAAGTTAAAATGATACTGTCCATTGAACTGGCATACAACTCAGTTCACAAAATGATTGGATTTATGTGGATCAGACACCAACTCTGCTAAATAGATACATTGAGATATAGTTGTGATAGGAATGAGTCCTAACTTCCACCAACATAAAATGTTCACATCGTCTCTTATAGTAATCAATGCGTTCGACTTTGAGTGGAAGTTAGGATATGCCCCGTAAAGGCTAATAGCGTAGATTCAGAAATGTGATCATAGTGTGATTCCCCCTCTTGTGTGTGTCTGTGGAGGAGGGAGGGTTGTGGTGCTTCTCTGTGTCAGCCAAGCCCTGACCAAAAGTTGCATTTCCAGTTTAGCAGGTGAAAAAAAATACTGCTTTTACGACGCCCCGGTTTAGCTGTTGGCTAATATGAGTCTTTGCAGTTTGGTTGATTTCAAAATCCCCTGCCTAATGGGACAACCACAGAGCAGGCATTAAATGCATTCATTGTCTGTCTTTCACCTAAACAATGGGGATGAACCAGCAAGATCAGTTTTATTTGAGTTATTTTCAGTTTATTTTATACTAAGACAATTTATCAGCTAAATAGATTTGGTTTAAAGGCCTAATGCAGCGGTTTGTATATCAATATCAGATCATTTCTGGGTAACAATTAAAGTACCTTACAAAAAATGATCAAGCAAGAATATTTATATCACTGCCTGGGAGTGGTCTGGGTGGGGGAGGGGGAAGCTGAGAGCTTTGGAACTCTCCTTGTTATTGGTCTATTAATCAATTGACTGCGTGGTGATATCACCATGGAATGCCAAACCTTCCTCCCGTGTAAACCGGCTGATTAGAAGGTCCTGTCTAGATTCTATTTTCAACAAGCAACTATCTGGAAATAACACTGATTAAAAAAATCACACTTTTACAGTGTTAGATTCATCAGATGTTGACTTCACTGGGTTTTGAAAAAAGTAATGCAAAAATAATCTAAAACCGATGAGGGTCCAAATGATTGGCAGCCTTGTTTTTAATACTCTAGCACCCCGCCCTTGTGATTATAAGATTGGAGAACACGTTGGGAGGGAGTTTAAACCATTCCTCCATACAGAATCTTTCCAGATCCTTGATGTCCTTCGACTGTCCTTATGGACTCCCCTCATCAATTCAAACTAAAGGTTTTCAATGGGGTTCCAGTCCGGAGATTGAGATTACAAAATGTTCATTTTGTGGTCAATGAATCATTTCTTTGTGGATTTAGACGAGTGCTTGGGGTTGTTATCTTGCCGGAAGATGAACTTGTGGTTTTAGCCTCCTGGCGACCAGTTTTTGGTTTAAAATGTCCTGGTACTTGGTGAAGTTCATAATGCCGTTGACCTTAACAAGAAAAGTACCTCATACCTACTGTAAAATATATTGCATCTTTGACGTTCTGTTTGGTTTGCTGCCACTGGTCCCTTGTTAAGGTCAACGGCGTCATGAACTTCACCAAGTCTGAGGAGTTTTTACCCAAAACCTGGTTACCTCTCTGCCAGGAGGCTGACACCTGGTTACCTCTGCCAGGAGGCTGACACCTGGTTACCTCTCTGCCAGGAGGCTGACATCTGGTTACCTCTCTGCCAGGAGGCTGACACCTGGTTACCTCTGCCAGGAGGCTGACACCTGGTTACCTCTGCCAGGAGGCTGACACCTGGTTACCTCTGCCAGGAGGCTGACACCTGGTTACCTCTCTGCCAGGAGGCTGACACCTGGTTACCTCTGCCAGGAGGCTGACACCTGGTTACCTCTGCCAGGAGGCTGACACCTGGTTACTTCTCTGCCAGGAGGCTGACACCTGGTTACCTCTCTGCCAGGAGGCTGACACCTGGTTACCTCTGCCAGGAGGCTGACACCTGGTTACCTCTCTGCCAGGAGGCTGACACCTGGTTACCTCTCTGCCAGGAGGCTGACACCTGGTTACCTCTGCCAGGAGGCTGACACCTGGTTACCTCTCTGCCAGGAGGCTGACACCTGGTTACCTCTCTGCCAGGAGGCTGACACCTGGTTACCTCTCTGCCAGGAGGCTGACACCTGGTTACCTCTCTGCCAGGAGGCTGACACCTGGTTACCTCTCTGCCAGGAGGCTGACACCTGGTTACCTCTCTGCCAGGAGGCTGACACCTGGTTACCTCTCTGCCAGGAGGCTGACACCTGGTTACCTCTCTGCCAGGAGGCTGACACCTGGTTACCTCTCTGCCAGGAGGCTGACACCTGGTTACCTCTCTGCCAGGAGGCTGACACCTGGTTACCTCTCTGCCAGGAGGCTGACACCTGGTTACCTCTCTGCCAGGAGGCTGACACCTGGTTACCTCTCTGCCAGGAGGCTGACACCTGGTTACCTCTCTGCCAGGAGGCTGACACTTGGCCGCAGGTGCCTTTTCCAGCAAGACAATAACAACCAAGCAGACATGACAAATGGTTAGTTGACCACAAAATCGACATTTTGCAACAAGTCTCTGGACTTGAACCCCATTGAAAACCTGTGGTTTGAATTGAAAAGGACAGTCCGTAAGAGCAGACGAAGGACATCGAGGATCTGGGAAGATGTGTGTTCTCCAATCCCATAAAACATTTCAGAAGAAGCCCCAGTTGAAAGGTATTGCCTTTTGTTTATCTCTGCTTTTTTTCTTTCCTTTCTACAATTATAAAGTGCCTTTATGAAGTTGAAAAGGGCTATATAATGTTCCATGTATTATTAGATGTAGCTATCCTTTTGACCCCTATCGTATTTAGAAAAAACAAGCTTCATGAGTAAACAACATCTCTATGTGAGAAATTGTACTAGTGTAAAGTACATATATTTTTGAACATGCAATATTGCTAAATATTAGTAGTATTTATTTTATACACTCTTTTTTGCTGAGATCTTGATCAGACACACATACACACACACACTTACACTCATGCACGTTCACAGGCACACACACTAACGCACACATACACACACACACACACACTCATGCGGCAGCGTAGCCTAGTGGTTAGAGCGTTGGACTGGTAACCCGAAGGTTGCGAGTTCAAACCCCCGAGCTGACAAGGTACAAATCTGTCGTTCTGCCCCTGAACAGGCAGTTAACCCACTGTTCCCAGTCATTGAAAATAAGAATGTGTTCTTAACTGACTTGCCTGGTTAAATAAAGGTTAAAAAAAAAAATGCACGCACGCACTCACACACACTCATGCACGCACACACACACTCATGCACGCACACACACACACTCATACACACACTCATTCACACACACACACTCATGCATGTACACAGGCACACACACACACTCATTCATGCACTCTCGTAAGTGTCATTGTGGTTTGTGGTTCTGACAAAAATGTCTTCAATGTGGTTCCATTAGTGTTTCCCATCTATGTACCTCATAGATACTGTACCTGGTTTCCCCTCATCTGGTCTGGTGGAGCTGTGTTGCCTTGCCATTATTACATCAGTCAACTGCATGCAGCTGAGGAGTAGGATACATTACTGAGCAGCCTGTGTTTCTCCCTCTAAAAGTGTACTGACATCACAGTGGTGTAGGCAGGCTACATGGAACCCACCATGACTTCCTCTGGTTGTTACCTCAGTCTTAGTTCCTTATTTCCCCTGTTGAGCTCTATCTACGATGAGCTGGTTCTAGTGCCACCTCTCACCTCTGGTGGTCATTGGCTGTTAGTGATCATAAACTCCCTGCTTATCCTCGGGGGAGGGGATTCATTTTTTGTCTTCTTCAATGTTCTGTGTATTCACTCTTGGTGTGTATAGTAACATGAATATGATCCTTGTGTAAAACTGACCATGGATCAGCTTCCAGAGACAACTCCCTTCATTCTACTCTACTCTTCATTCTAATTCTGATATGGTTATAAACTCCCTACTGTCTGTGTGTTGTAGTTTTGAGATGGTTATAACCTCCCTAGTGTCTCTGTGTTGTAGTTCTGGCAGTATGGGGAGTGGGTGGAGGTGGTGATCGATGACAGGCTGCCGGTGAAGGATGGCAAGCTGCTGTTTGTCCACTCTGCCGAGGGAGGAGAGTTCTGGAGCGCCCTGCTGGAGAAGGCCTATGCCAAGTAAGGAGGGATGAGGGAGGAGAGGTGAAGAGGGTGGTTAAAAGAATTCAAATGTAAATGTGGGCTTTGCATTTCTTTCACTCTGTCTATGTATATGTTTGTGTGTCTGCTAAATGTCCAAAATGTAAATATAAAATGATATGTCTGTATGCTTATTGTAGAGTGATTTGTGGTCTTACATAGACTTTTGACACATTATTGTCAACCCTTGTTGCAGGTTGAATGGCTGTTATGAGGCTCTGTCGGGAGGCAGTACGTCAGAGGGTTTTGAGGACTTCACAGGAGGAGTGACGGAGATGTTCGAGCTGAGGAAGGCGCCCTCTGACCTTTACAGCATCATCAGCCGGGCCGTGGAGAGAGGCTCACTGCTGGGCTGCTCCATAGACGTCAGTACCAATACCCATACGCTGAACCGACACGTGTGTGTGTGTGTGTGTGTGTGTGTGTGTGTGTGTGTGTGTGTGTGTGTGTGTGTGTGTGTGTGTGTGTGTGTGTGTGTGTGTGTGTGTGTGTGTGTGTGTGTGTGTGTGTGTGTGTGTGTGTGTGTGTGTGTGTGTGTGTGTGTGTGTGTGTGTGTGTGCGTGCCTGCGTTTGTGTGTGTGTGTCTTCCCTGACCGAGTCCTTTCTCTATCCCCAGATCACCGGCAGTCATGACATGGAGGCCGTGACCTTTAAGAAGCTAGTGAAAGGCCACGCCTACTCATTGACAGGGGTCGAGGAGGTGAGCCAATGTTTGATTGACACTGAGACGGTAATCCCAGTTTGTTTTAGTGGGGTTCTAAACAGAGAGAACAATAATTACATCCGATTGGACAGAAAAGACAGCATTGAAACCAATGTGTTTCTCTTTGCATCAGTTTGATTGACTCAAGGCTGGTGATTTTCCCAGCTACTAATCGTCTGTGTAATGCAGTATCCCTCTCCATCAGGTGGTGTACAGGGGGAATAAGACCAAACTGGTCCGTATTCGCAACCCCTGGGGAGAGATAGAGTGGACTGGGGCCTGGAGTGACAAGTACGAGACAGAAGCTTCACTTTACACCTCTCATATTAAATATCATGTGTCATTTACAGTGTATTCAGATCCCTTGACTTGTTGCACGTTTTGGTACATTACTAAAATGGATTAAATATCATAAAACTAGTGAGTTTATAGTTGTCATATCATATATCATAAAACTAGTGAGTTTATAGTTGTCATATCATATATCATAAAACTAGTGAGTTTATAACTGTCATATCATATATCATAAAACTAGTGAGTTTATAGTTGTCATATCATATATCATAAAACTAGTGAGTTTATAGTTGTCATATCATATATCATAAAACTAGTGAGTTTATAACTGTCATATCATATAACTAGTGAGTTTATAACTGTCATATCATATAACTAGTGAGTTTATAACTGTCATATCATATAACTAGTGAGTTTATAACTGTCATATCATATAACTAGTGAGTTTATAGCTGTCATATCATATATCATAAAACTAGTGAGTTTATAGTTGTCATATCATATATCATATAACTAGTGAGTTTATAACTGTCATATCATATAACTAGTGAGTTTATAACTGTCATATCATATAACTAGTGAGTTTATAGCTGTCATATCATATATCATAAAACTAGTGAGTTTATAACTGTCATATCATATAACTAGTGAGTTTATAGTTGTCATATCATATAACTAGTGAGTTTATAGCTGTCATATCATATAACTAGTGAGTTTATAGCTGTCATATCATATATCATATTACTAGTGAGTTTATAACTGTCATATCATATAACTAGTGAGTTTATAACTGTCATATCATATAACTAGTGAGTTTATAGCTGTCATATCATATATCATAAAACTAGTGAGTTTATAACTGTCATATCATATAACTAGTGAGTTTATAACTGTCATATCATATAACTAGTGAGTTTATAGCTGTCATATCATATATCATATTACTAGTGAGTTTATAACTGTCATATCATATAACTAGTGAGTTTATAACTGTCATATCATATAACTAGTGAGTTTATAGCTGTCATATCATATATCATAAAACTAGTGAGTTTATAGCTGTCATATCATATATCATATTACTAGTGAGTTTATAACTGTCATATCATATAACTAGTGAGTTTATAACTGTCATATCATATAACTAGTGAGTTTATAGCTGTCATATCATATTACTAGTGAGTTTATAGCTGTCATATCATATATCATATTACTAGTGAGTTTATAACTGTCATATCATATAACTAGTGAGTTTATAACTGTCATATCATATAACTAGTGAGTTTATAGCTGTCATATCATATAACTAGTGAGTTTATAACTGTCATATCATATTACTAGTGAGTTTATAACTGTCATATCATATAACTAGTGAGTTTATAGCTGTCATATCATATAACTAGTGAGTTTATAGCTGTCATATCATATTACTAGTGAGATTATAGCTGTCATATCATATATCATATAACTAGTGAGTTTATAGCTGTCATATCATATATCATATTACTAGTGAGTTTATAACTGTCATATCATATAACTAGTGAGTTTATAACTGTCATATCATATAACTAGTGAGTTTATAGCTGTCATATCATATAACTAGTGAGTTTATAACTGTCATATCATATAACTAGTGAGTTTATAACTGTCATATCATATAACTAGTGAGTTTATAACTGTCATATCATATAACTAGTGAGTTTATAACTGTCATATCATATAACTAGTGAGTTTATAACTGTCATATCATATAACTAGTGAGTTTATAGCTGTCATATCATATATCATATTACTAGTGAGTTTATAACTGTCATATCATATAACTAGTGAGTTTATAACTGTCATATCATATAACTAGTGAGTTTATAGCTGTCATATCATATAGCATATCTAGTGAGATTATAGCTGTCATATCATATATCATAAAACTAGTGAGTTTATAACTGTCATATCATATAACTAGTGAGTTTATAACTGTCATATCATATAACTAGTGAGTTTATAACTGTCATATCATATAACTAGTGAGTTTATAGCTGTCATATCATATAGCATATCTAGTGAGATTATAGCTGTCATATCATATATCATATTACTAGTGAGTTTATAGCTGTCATATCATATAGCATATTACTAGTGAGTTTATAGCTGTCATATCATATATCATATAACTAGTGAGTTTATAGCTGTCATATCATATATCTGTTATGCAGGTGAAGGAGGACCCAAACGCGACTTTAACAGAAACAGAGTTTATTAATGCTCAAAACCGAATAACTGAAATCCTCTAGATAGTAGAGGGGAAAACAACTGGAGAAGCGGCCACAGACTGCAGGTCGCTTCGGGTAGGCGCAGGCCGTAGTCAACTGAGACACCTGCTCACACGCAGCGTCTGAAGAAGGCACAAAACACGACAGGACAGGGTGATACACAATCACGGCAAAAAACACGACAGGACAGGGCGAAACGCAATTACAGCATGGAATACAAAACAAGGAACCGATGGAACAGGAACGGATCACAAAGGAATAAATAGGGAGTCTAATCAGGGAAAGGATCGGGAACAGGTGTGGGAAGACTAAATGATGATTAGGGGAATAGGAACAGCTGGGAGCAGGAACGGAACGACAGAGAGAAGAGAGAGCGAGAGAGTGAAAGGGGAGGGGGAGAGAGAGGGATAGAACCAAACAAGACCAGCAGAGGGAAACGAATAGCATGGGGAGCACAGGGACAAGACATGACAATAAATGACAAACATGACAGTACCCCCCACTCACCGAGCGCCTCCTGGCGCACTCGAGGAGGAATCCTGGCGGCAACGGAGGAAATCATCGATGAGCGAACGGTCCAGCACGTCCCGAGACGGAACCCAACTCCTCTCCTCAGGACCGTAACCCTCCCAATCCACTAGGTATTGGTGACCCCGTCCCCGAGAACGCATGTCCATAATTTTATGTACCTTGTAAATAGGTGCGCTCTCGACAAGGACGGGAGGGGGAGGGAAGACGAACGGGGGTGCGAAGAAAGGGCTTAACACAGGAGACATGGAAGACAGGATGGACGCGACGAAGATGTCGCGGAAGAAGCAGTCGCACAGCGACTGGATTGACGACCTGGGAGACACGGAACGGACCAATGAACCGCGGAGTCAACTTACGAGAAGCTGTCGTAAGAGGAAGGTTGCGAGTGGAAAGCCACACTCTCTGGCCGCAACAATACCTTGGACTCTTAATCCTGCGTTTATTGGCGGCTCTCACCGTCTGTGCCCTGTAACGGCAAAGTGCAGACCTCACCCTCCTCCAGGTGCGCTCACAACGTTGGACAAACGCTTGAGCGGAGGGAACGCTGGACTCGGCAAGCTGGGATGAGAACAGAGGAGGCTGGTAACCCAGACTACTCTGAAACGGAGATAACCCGGTAGCAGACGAAGGAAGCGAATTGTGAGCGTATTCTGCCCAGGGAGCTGTTCTGCCCAAGACGCAGGGTTCCTGAAAGAAAGGCTGCGTAGTATGCGACCAATCGTCTGATTGGCCCTCTCTGCTTGACCGTTAGACTGGGGATGAAACCCGGAAGAGAGACTGACGGACGCACCAATCAAACGACAGAACTCCCTCCAAAACTGTGACGTGAATTGCGGACCTCTGTCTGAAACGGCGTCTAACGGGAGGCCATGAATTCTGAATACATTCTCAATAATGATTTGTGCCGTCTCCTTAGCGGAAGGAAGTTTAGCGAGGGGAATGAAATGTGCCGCCTTAGAGAACCTATCGACAACCGTCAGAATCACAGTCTTCCCCGCAGACAAAGGCAGACCGGTAATGAAGTCTAAGGCAATGTGAGACCATGGTCGAGAAGGAATGGGGAGCGGTCTGAGACGACCGGCAGGAGGAGAGTTACCCGACTTAGTCTGCGCGCAGTCCGAACAGGCAGCCACGAAACGGCGCGTGTCACGCTCCTGAGTCGGCCACCAAAAGCGCTGGCGAATAGACGCAAGAGTGCCTCGAACACCGGGATGACCCGCTAACTTGGCAGAGTGAGCCCACTGAAGAACAGCCAGACGAGTGGAAACAGGAACGAAAAGGAGGTTACTAGGACAAGCGCGCGGCGACGCAGTGTGCGTGAGTGCTTGCTTAACCTGTCTTTCAATTCCCCAGACTGTTAACCCGACAACACGCCCATAAGGAAGAATCCCCTCGGGATCAGTAGAAGCCACAGAAGAACTAAACAGACGGGATAAGGCATCAGGCTTGGTGTTCTTGCTACCCGGACGGTAAGAAATCACAAACTCGAAACGAGCGAAAAACAACGCCCAACGAGCTTGACGGGCATTAAGTCGTTTGGCAGAACGGATGTACTCAAGGTTCTTATGGTCTGTCCAAACGACAAAAGGAACGGTCGCCCCCTCCAACCACTGTCGCCATTCGCCTAGGGCTAAGCGGATGGCGAGCAGTTCACGGTTACCCACATCATAGTTGCGCTCAGATGGCGACAGGCGATGAGAAAATAAGCGCAAGGATGAACCTTATCGTCAGACTGGAAGCGCTGGGATAGAATGGCTCCCACGCCTACCTCTGAAGCGTCAACCTCGACAATGAATTGTCTAGTGACGTCAGGAGTAACGAGGATAGGAGCGGACGTAAAACGTTCTTTTAGAAGATCAAAAGCTCCCTGGGCGGAACCGGACCACTTAAAACACGTCTTGACAGAAGTAAGAGCTGTGAGAGGGGCAGCAACTTGACCGAAATTACGAATGAAACGCCGATAGAAATTAGCGAAACCTAAAAAAGCGCTGCAACTCGACACGTGACCTTGGAACGGGCCAATCACTGACAGCTTGGACCTTAGCGGAATCCATCTGAATGCCTTCAGCGGAAATAACGGAACCGAGAAAAGTAACGGAGGAGACATGAAAAGAGCACTTCTCAGCCTTTACATAGAGACAATTCTCTAAAAGGCGCTGTAGAACACGTCGAACGTGCTGAACATGAATCTCGAGTGACGGAGAAAAATCAGGATATCGTCAAGATAGACAAAAACGAAAATGTTCAGCATGTCTCTCAGAACATCATTAACTAATGCCTGAAAAACAGCTGGCGCATTGGCGAGACCGAACGGCAGAACCCGGTACTCAAAATGCCCTAACGGAGTATTAAACGCCGTTTTCCACTCGTCCCCCTCTCTGATGCGCACGAGATGGTAAGCGTTACGAAGGTCCAACTTAGTAAAGCACCTGGCTCCCTGCAGAATCTCGAAGGCTGATGACATAAGGGGAAGCGGATAACGATTCTTAACCGTTATGTCATTCAGCCTCGATAATCCACGCAGGGGCGCAGAGTACCGTCCTTCTTCTTAACAAAAAGAACCCCGCCCCGGCCGGAGAGGAAGAAGGCACTATGGTACCGGCGTCAAGAGACACAGACAAATAATCCTCGAGAGCCTTACGTTCGGGAGCCGACAGAGAGTATAGTCTACCTCGAGGAGGAGTGGTCCCCGGAAGGAGATCAATACTACAATCATACGACCGGTGAGGAGGAAGGGAGTTGGCTCGGGACCGACTGAAGACCGTGCGCAGATCATGATATTCCTCCGGCACTCCTGTCAAATCGCCAGGTTCCTCCTGAGAAGTAGGGACAGAAGAAACGGGAGGGATGGCAGACATTAAACATTTCACATGACAAGAAACGTTCCAGGATAGGATAGAATTACTAGACCAATTAATAGAAGGATTATGACATACTAGCCAGGGATGACCCAAAACAACAGGTGTAAACGGTGAACGGAAAATCAAAAAAGAAATAGTCTCACTGTGGTTACCAGATACTGTGAGGGTTAAAGGTAGTGTCTCAAATCTGATACTGGGAAGATGACTACCATCTAAGGCGAACATGGGCGTAGGCTTATCTAACTCTCTGAAAGGAATGTCATGTTTCCGAACCCATGCTTCGTCCATGAAACAACCCTCAGCCCCAGAGTCTATCAAGGCACTACATGTAGCGCCCGAACCGGTCCAGCGTAGGTGGACCGACAAAGTAGTACAGGACTTTGATGGAGAGACTTGAGTAGTTGCGCTCACCTGTAGCCCTCCGCTTACAGATGAGCTCTGGCTTTTACTGGACATGAATTAACGAAATGTCCAGCAACTCCACAATAGAGGCACAGGCGGTTGGTGATCCTCCGTTCCCTCTCCTTATTCGAGATGCGAATCCCTCCCAGCTGCATGGGCTCAGTCTCAAAGCCAGAGGGGGAGATGGCTGCGATGCGGAGCAGGGAAACACCGTTGATGCGAGCTCTCTTCCACGAGCCCGGTGACGAAGATCTACCCGTCGTTCTATGCGGATGGCGAGAGCAATCAAAGAGTCCACATCTGAAGGAACCTCCCGGGAGAGAATCTCATCCTTAACCACAGCGTGGAGTCCCTCCAGAAAACGAGCGAGCAGCGCCGGCTCGTTCCACTCACTAGAGGCAGCAAGAGTGCGAAACTCAATGGAATAATCCGTTATGGACCGTTCACCTTGGCATAAGGAAGCCAGGGCCCTAGAAGCCTCCCCACCAAAACTGAACGGTCAAAAACCCGAATCATCTCCTCTTTAAAGTTCTGGAAATCGTTAGAGCAAACAGCCCTTGCCTCCCAGATAGCTGTGCCCCATTCTCGAGCCCGGCCAGTGAGGAGTGAGATGACGTAAGCAACCCGAGCTCTCTCTCTAGCGTATGTGTTGGGTTGGAGAGAGAACACAATCTCACACTGCGTGAGAAAGGAGCGGCACTCAGTGGGCTGCCCGGAGTAGCAAGGTGGGTTATTAACCCTAGGTTCTGGAGGCTCGGCAGGCCAGGAAGTAACAGGTGGCACGAGACGTAGACTCTGGAACTGTCCAGAGAGGTCGGAAACCTGAGCAGCCAGGTTTTCCACGGCCTGGCGAGCAGCGGACAATTCCTGCTCGTGTCTGCCGAGCATGGCTCCTTGGATCTCGACGGCAGTGTAACGAGCGTCAGAAGTCGCTGGGTCCATTCTTTGATCGGTTCCTTCTGTTATGCAGGTGAAGGAGGACCCAAACGCGACTTTAACAGAAACAGAGTTTATTAATGCTCAAAACCGAATAACTGAAATCCTCTAGATAGTAGAGGGGAAAACAACTGGAGAAGCGGCCACAGACTGCAGGTCGTCGGGTAGGCGCAGGCCGTAGTCAACTGAGACACCTGCTCACACGCAGCGTCTGAAGAAGGCACAAAACACGACAGGACAGGGTGATACACAATCACGGCAAAAAACACGACAGGACAGGGCGAAACGCAATTACAGCATGGAATACAAAACAAGGAACCGATGGAACAGGAACGGATCACAAAGGAATAAATAGGGAGTCTAATCAGGGGAAAGGATCGGGAACAGGTGTGGGAAGACTAAATGATGATTAGGGGAATAGGAACAGCTGGGAGCAGGAACGGAACGACAGAGAGAAGAGAGAGCGAGAGAGTGAAAGGGGGAGGGGGAGAGAGAGGGATAGAACCAAACAAGACCAGCAGAGGGAAACGAATAGCATGGGGAGCACAGGGACAAGACATGACAATAAATGACAAACATGACAATATCATATTACTAGTGAGTTTATAGCTGTCATATCATATATCATATTACTAGTGAGTTTATAACTGTCATATCATATATCATATTACTAGTGAGTTTATAACTGTCATATCATATATCATATAACTAGTGAGTTTATAGCTGTCATATCATATATCATATTACTAGTGAGTTTATAGCTGTCATATCATATATCATATAACTAGTGAGTTTATAGCTGTCATATCATATATCATATTACTAGTGAGTTTATAACTGTCATATCATATAACTAGTGAGTTTATAGCTGTCATATCATATATCATATAACTAGTGAGTTTATAGCTGTCATATCATATATCATATTACTAGTGAGTTTATAACTGTCATATCATATAACTAGTGAGTTTATAACTGTCATATCATATAACTAGTGAGTTTATAGCTGTCATATCATATAGCATATCTAGTGAGATTATAGCTGTCATATCATATATCATAAAACTAGTGAGTTTATAACTGTCATATCATATAACTAGTGAGTTTATAACTATCATATAACTAGTGAGTTTATAACTGTCATATCATATAACTAGTCAGTTTATAACTGTCATATCATATAACTAGTGAGTTTATAGCTGTCATATCATATAGCATATCTAGTGAGATTATAGCTGTCATATCATATATCATATTACTAGTGAGTTTATAGCTGTCATATCATATAGCATATTACTAGTGAGTTTATAACTGTCATATCATATAACTAGTGAGTTTATAGCTGTCATATCATATAGCATATCTAGTGAGTTTATAGTTGTCATATCATATAGCATATCTAGTGAGATTATAGCTGTCATATCATATATCATATTACTAGTGAGTTTATAACTGTCATATCATATAGCATATTACTAGTGAGTTTATAACTGTCATATCATATAACTAGTGAGTTTATAGCTGTCATATCATATAGCATATCTAGTGAGATTATAGCTGTCATATCATATATCATATTACTAGTGAGTTTATAACTGTCATATCATATAACTAGTCAGTTTATAACTGTCATATCATATAACTAGTGAGTTTATAACTGTCATATCATATAACTAGTCAGTTTATAACTGTCATATCATATATCTAGTGAGTTTATAGCTGTCATATCATATAGCATATCTAGTGAGATTATAGCTGTCATATCATATATCATATTACTAGTGAGTTTATAGCTGTCATATCATATAGCATATTACTAGTGAGTTTATAACTGTCATATCATATAACTAGTGAGTTTATAGCTGTCATATCATATAGCATATCTAGTGAGATTATAGCTGTCATATCATATATCATATCTAGTGAGTTTATAGTTGTCATATCATATAGCATATCTAGTGAGATTATAGCTGTCATATCATATATCATATCTAGTGAGTTTATAGCTGTCATATCATATATCATATTACTAGTGAGTTTATAACTGTCATATCATATAGCATATTACTAGTGAGTTTATAACTGTCATATCATATAACTAGTGAGTTTATAGCTGTCATATCATATAGCATATCTAGTGAGATTATAGCTGTCATATCATATATCATATTACTAGTGAGTTTATAACTGTCATATCATATAACTAGTCAGTTTATAACTGTCATATCATATAACTAGTGAGTTTATAGCTGTCATATCATATAGCATATCTAGTGAGATTATAGCTGTCATATCATATATCATATTACTAGTGAGTTTATAGCTGTCATATCATATAGCATATTACTAGTGAGATTATAGCTGTCATATCATATATCATATTACTAGTGAGATTATAGCTGTCATATCATATAGCATATTACTAGTGAGTTTATAACTGTCATATCATATTACTAGTGAGTTTATAGCTGTCATATCATATATCATATTACTAGTGAGTTTATAGCTGTCATATCATATAGCATATTACTAGTGAGTTTATAGCTGTCATATCATATAGCATATTACTAGTGAGTTTATAACTGTCATATCATATAACTAGTGAGTTTATAGCTGTCATATCATATAGCATATTACTAGTGAGTTTATAACTGTCATATCATATAGCATATTACTAGTGAGTTTATAACTGTCATATCATATAACTAGTGAGTTTATAGCTGTCATATCATATAGCATATCTAGTGAGATTATAGCTGTCATATCATATATCATATTACTAGTGAGTTTATAACTGTCATATCATATAACTAGTCAGTTTATAACTGTCATATCATATAACTAGTGAGTTTATAGCTGTCATATCATATAGCATATCTAGTGAGATTATAGCTGTCATATCATATAGCATATCTAGTGAGTTTATAGCTGTCATATCATATAGCATATCTAGTGAGATTATAGCTGTCATATCATATATCATATTACTAGTGAGTTTATAGCTGTCATATCATATAGCATATCTAGTGAGTTTATAGCTGTCATATCATATAGCATATCTAGTGAGATTATAGCTGTCATATCATATATCATATTACTAGTGAGTTTATAGCTGTCATATCATATAGCATATTACTAGTGAGTTTATAACTGTCATATCATATAACTAGTGAGTTTATAGCTGTCATATCATATAGCATATTACTAGTGAGTTTATAACTGTCATATCATATAGCATATTACTAGTGAGTTTATAACTGTCATATCATATAACTAGTGAGTTTATAGCTGTCATATCATATAACATATTACTAGTGAGTTTATAACTGTCATATCATATAGCATATTACTAGTGAGTTTATAACTGTCATATCATATAACTAGTGAGTTTATAACTGTCATATCATATAGCATATCTAGTGAGTTTATAGCTGTCATATCATATAGCATATCTAGTGAGATTATAGCTGTCATATCATATATCATATTACTAGTGAGTTTATAACTGTCATATCATATAACTAGTCAGTTTATAACTGTCATATCATATAACTAGTGAGTTTATAGCTGTCATATCATATAGCATATCTAGTGAGATTATAGCTGTCATATCATATATCATATCTAGTGAGTTTATAGTTGTCATATCATATAGCATATCTAGTGAGTTTATAGCTGTCATATCATATATCATATTACTAGTGAGTTTATAACTGTCATATCATATAGCATATTACTAGTGAGTTTATAACTGTCATATCATATAACTAGTGAGTTTATAGCTGTCATATCATATAGCATATCTAGTGAGATTATAGCTGTCATATCATATATCATATTACTAGTGAGTTTATAACTGTCATATCATATAACTAGTCAGTTTATAACTGTCATATCATATAACTAGTGAGTTTATAGCTGTCATATCATATAGCATATCTAGTGAGATTATAGCTGTCATATCATATATCATATTACTAGTGAGTTTATAGCTGTCATATCATATAGCATATTACTAGTGAGATTATAGCTGTCATATCATATATCATATTACTAGTGAGTTTATAACTGTCATATCATATAACTAGTCAGTTTATAACTGTCATATCATATAGCATATCTAGTGAGTTTATAGCTGTCATATCATATAGCATATCTAGTGAGATTATAGCTGTCATATCATATATCATATTACTAGTGAGTTTATAGCTGTCATATCATATAGCATATCTAGTGAGATTATAGCTGTCATATCATATATCATATTACTAGTGAGTTTATAACTGTCATATCATATAACTAGTCAGTTTATAACTGTCATATCATATAACTAGTGAGTTTATAGCTGTCATATCATATATCATATCTAGTGAGATTATAGCTGTCATATCATATATCATATCTAGTGAGTTTATAGTTGTCATATCATATAGCATATCTAGTGAGTTTATAGCTGTCATATCATATATCATATTACTAGTGAGTTTATAACTGTCATATCATATAGCATATTACTAGTGAGTTTATAACTGTCATATCATATAACTAGTGAGTTTATAGCTGTCATATCATATAGCATATCTAGTGAGATTATAGCTGTCATATCATATATCATATTACTAGTGAGTTTATAACTGTCATATCATATAACTAGTCAGTTTATAACTGTCATATCATATAACTAGTGAGATTATAGCTGTCATATCATATATCATATTACTAGTGAGTTTATAGCTGTCATATCATATAGCATATTACTAGTGAGATTATAGCTGTCATATCATATATCATATTACTAGTGAGTTTATAACTGTCATATCATATAACTAGTCAGTTTATAACTGTCATATCATATAACTAGTGAGTTTATAGCTGTCATATCATATTACTAGTGAGTTTATAACTGTCATATCATATAACTAGTCAGTTTATAACTGTCATATCATATTACTAGTGAGTTTATAACTGTCATATCATATAACTAGTGAGTTTATAGCTGTCATATCATATAGCATATTACTAGTGAGTTTATAACTGTCATATCATATAGCATATTACTAGTGAGTTTATAACTGTCATATCATATAACTAGTGAGTTTATAGCTGTCATATCATATAGCATATCTAGTGAGATTATAGCTGTCATATCATATATCATATTACTAGTGAGTTTATAACTGTCATATCATATAACTAGTCAGTTTATAACTGTCATATCATATAACTAGTGAGTTTATAGCTGTCATATCATATAGCATATCTAGTGAGATTATAGCTGTCATATCATATATCATATTACTAGTGAGTTTATAGCTGTCATATCATATAACTAGTCAGTTTATAACTGTCATATCATATATCATATAACTAGTGAGTTTATAGCTGTCATATCATATAGCATATCTAGTGAGTTTATAGCTGTCATATCATATATCATATTACTAGTGAGTTTATAACTGTCATATCATATAACTAGTCAGTTTATAACTGTCATATCATATAACTAGTGAGTTTATAGCTGTCATATCATATAGCATATCTAGTGAGATTATAGCTGTCATATCATATATCATATTACTAGTGAGTTTATAACTGTCATATCATATAACTAGTCAGTTTATAACTGTCATATCATATAACTAGTGAGTTTATAGCTGTCATATCATATAGCATATCTAGTGAGATTATAGCTGTCATATCATATATCATATTACTAGTGAGTTTATAGCTGTCATATCATATAGCATATCTAGTGAGTTTATAGCTGTCATATCATATAGCATATCTAGTGAGATTATAGCTGTCATATCATATAGCATATCTAGTGAGATTATAGCTGTCATATCATATAGCATATTACTAGTGAGTTTATAACTGTCATATCATATAACTAGTCAGTTTATAACTGTCATATCATATAACTAGTGAGATTATAGCTGTCATATCATATATCATATTACTAGTGAGTTTATAACTGTCATATCATATAACTAGTCAGTTTATAACTGTCATATCATATAACTAGTGAGTTTATAGCTGTCATATCATATAGCATATCTAGTGAGATTATAGCTGTCATATCATATATCATATTACTAGTGAGTTTATAGCTGTCATATCATATAGCATATCTAGTGAGTTTATAGCTGTCATATCATATAGCATATCTAGTGAGATTATAGCTGTCATATCATATAGCATATCTAGTGAGATTATAGCTGTCATATCATATAGCATATCTAGTGAGTTTATAACTGTCATATCATATAGCATATCTAGTGAGATTATAGCTGTCATATCATATAGCATATCTAGTGAGATTATAGCTGTCATATCATATAGCATATCTAGTGAGATTATAGCTGTCATATCATATAGCATATTACTAGTGAGTTTATAGCTGTCATATCATATATCATATTACTAGTGAGTTTATAGCTGTCATATCATATATCATATTACTAGTGAGTTTATAGCTGTCATATCATATATCATATTACTAGTGAGTTTATAGCTGTCATATCATATAGCATATCTAGTGAGTTTATAGCTGTCATCATATAGCATATCTAGTGAGTTTATAGCTGTCATATCATATTACTAGTGAGTTTATAGCTGTCATATCATATAGCATATCTAGTGAGTTTATAGTTGTCATCATATAGCATATCTAGTGAGTTTATAGCTGTCATATCATATAGCATATCTAGTGAGATTATAGCTGTCATATCATATAGCATATCTAGTGAGATTATAGCTGTCATATCATATTACTAGTGAGTTTATAGCTGTCATATCATATAGCATATCTAGTGAGTTTATAGTTGTCATTTCATATAGCATATCTAGTGAGTTTATAGCTGTCATATCATATATCATATTACTAGTGAGATTATAGCTGTCATATCATATATCATATTACTAGTGAGTTTATAACTGTCATATCATATAACTAGTCAGTTTATAACTGTCATATCATATAACTAGTGAGTTTATAGCTGTCATATCATATAGCATATCTAGTGAGATTATAGCTGTCATATCATATATCATATTACTAGTGAGTTTATAACTGTCATATCATATAACTAGTCAGTTTATAACTGTCATATCATATAACTAGTGAATTTATAGCTGTCATATCATATAGCATATCTAGTGAGATTATAGCTGTCATATCATATATCATATTACTAGTGAGTTTATAGCTGTCATATCATATAGCATATCTAGTGAGATTATAGCTGTCATATCATATATCATATTACTAGTGAGTTTATAGCTGTCATATCATATAGCATATCTAGTGAGTTTATAGCTGTCATATCATATAGCATATCTAGTGAGATTATAGCTGTCATATCATATAGCATATCTAGTGAGATTATAGCTGTCATATCATATAGCATATCTAGTGAGTTTATAACTGTCATATCATATAGCATATCTAGTGAGATTATAGCTGTCATATCATATAGCATATCTAGTGAGATTATAGCTGTCATATCATATAGCATATCTAGTGAGATTATAGCTGTCATATCATATATCATATTACTAGTGAGATTATAGCTGTCATATCATATAGCATATCTAGTGAGATTATAGCTGTCATATCATATAGCATATCTAGTGAGATTATAGCTGTCATATCATATATCATATTACTAGTGAGTTTATAGCTGTCATATCATATATCATATTACTAGTGAGTTTATAGCTGTCATATCATATAGCATATTACTAGTGAGTTTATAGCTGTCATATCATATAGCATATTACTAGTGAGTTTATAACTGTCATATCATATAACTAGTGAGTTTATAGCTGTCATATCATATAGCATATTACTAGTGAGTTTATAACTGTCATATCATATAGCATATTACTAGTGAGTTTATAACTGTCATATCATATAACTAGTGAGTTTATAGCTGTCATATCATATAGCATATCTAGTGAGATTATAGCTGTCATATCATATATCATATTACTAGTGAGTTTATAACTGTCATATCATATAACTAGTCAGTTTATAACTGTCATATCATATAACTAGTGAGTTTATAGCTGTCATATCATATAGCATATCTAGTGAGATTATAGCTGTCATATCATATAGCATATCTAGTGAGTTTATAGCTGTCATATCATATAGCATATCTAGTGAGATTATAGCTGTCATATCATATATCATATTACTAGTGAGTTTATAGCTGTCATATCATATAGCATATCTAGTGAGTTTATAGCTGTCATATCATATAGCATATCTAGTGAGATTATAGCTGTCATATCATATATCATATTACTAGTGAGTTTATAGCTGTCATATCATATAGCATATTACTAGTGAGTTTATAACTGTCATATCATATAACTAGTGAGTTTATAGCTGTCATATCATATAGCATATTACTAGTGAGTTTATAACTGTCATATCATATAGCATATTACTAGTGAGTTTATAACTGTCATATCATATAACTAGTGAGTTTATAGCTGTCATATCATATAACATATTACTAGTGAGTTTATAACTGTCATATCATATAGCATATTACTAGTGAGTTTATAACTGTCATATCATATAACTAGTGAGTTTATAACTGTCATATCATATAGCATATCTAGTGAGTTTATAGCTGTCATATCATATAGCATATCTAGTGAGATTATAGCTGTCATATCATATATCATATTACTAGTGAGTTTATAACTGTCATATCATATAACTAGTCAGTTTATAACTGTCATATCATATAACTAGTGAGTTTATAGCTGTCATATCATATAGCATATCTAGTGAGATTATAGCTGTCATATCATATATCATATCTAGTGAGTTTATAGTTGTCATATCATATAGCATATCTAGTGAGTTTATAGCTGTCATATCATATATCATATTACTAGTGAGTTTATAACTGTCATATCATATAGCATATTACTAGTGAGTTTATAACTGTCATATCATATAACTAGTGAGTTTATAGCTGTCATATCATATAGCATATCTAGTGAGATTATAGCTGTCATATCATATATCATATTACTAGTGAGTTTATAACTGTCATATCATATAACTAGTCAGTTTATAACTGTCATATCATATAACTAGTGAGTTTATAGCTGTCATATCATATAGCATATCTAGTGAGATTATAGCTGTCATATCATATATCATATTACTAGTGAGTTTATAGCTGTCATATCATATAGCATATTACTAGTGAGATTATAGCTGTCATATCATATATCATATTACTAGTGAGTTTATAACTGTCATATCATATAACTAGTCAGTTTATAACTGTCATATCATATAGCATATCTAGTGAGTTTATAGCTGTCATATCATATAGCATATCTAGTGAGATTATAGCTGTCATATCATATATCATATTACTAGTGAGTTTATAGCTGTCATATCATATAGCATATCTAGTGAGATTATAGCTGTCATATCATATATCATATTACTAGTGAGTTTATAACTGTCATATCATATAACTAGTCAGTTTATAACTGTCATATCATATAACTAGTGAGTTTATAGCTGTCATATCATATATCATATCTAGTGAGATTATAGCTGTCATATCATATATCATATCTAGTGAGTTTATAGTTGTCATATCATATAGCATATCTAGTGAGTTTATAGCTGTCATATCATATATCATATTACTAGTGAGTTTATAACTGTCATATCATATAGCATATTACTAGTGAGTTTATAACTGTCATATCATATAACTAGTGAGTTTATAGCTGTCATATCATATAGCATATCTAGTGAGATTATAGCTGTCATATCATATATCATATTACTAGTGAGTTTATAACTGTCATATCATATAACTAGTCAGTTTATAACTGTCATATCATATAACTAGTGAGATTATAGCTGTCATATCATATATCATATTACTAGTGAGTTTATAGCTGTCATATCATATAGCATATTACTAGTGAGATTATAGCTGTCATATCATATATCATATTACTAGTGAGTTTATAACTGTCATATCATATAACTAGTCAGTTTATAACTGTCATATCATATAACTAGTGAGTTTATAGCTGTCATATCATATTACTAGTGAGTTTATAACTGTCATATCATATAACTAGTCAGTTTATAACTGTCATATCATATTACTAGTGAGTTTATAACTGTCATATCATATAACTAGTGAGTTTATAGCTGTCATATCATATAGCATATTACTAGTGAGTTTATAACTGTCATATCATATAGCATATTACTAGTGAGTTTATAACTGTCATATCATATAACTAGTGAGTTTATAGCTGTCATATCATATAGCATATCTAGTGAGATTATAGCTGTCATATCATATATCATATTACTAGTGAGTTTATAACTGTCATATCATATAACTAGTCAGTTTATAACTGTCATATCATATAACTAGTGAGTTTATAGCTGTCATATCATATAGCATATCTAGTGAGATTATAGCTGTCATATCATATATCATATTACTAGTGAGTTTATAGCTGTCATATCATATAACTAGTCAGTTTATAACTGTCATATCATATATCATATAACTAGTGAGTTTATAGCTGTCATATCATATAGCATATCTAGTGAGTTTATAGCTGTCATATCATATATCATATTACTAGTGAGTTTATAACTGTCATATCATATAACTAGTCAGTTTATAACTGTCATATCATATAACTAGTGAGTTTATAGCTGTCATATCATATAGCATATCTAGTGAGATTATAGCTGTCATATCATATATCATATTACTAGTGAGTTTATAACTGTCATATCATATAACTAGTCAGTTTATAACTGTCATATCATATAACTAGTGAGTTTATAGCTGTCATATCATATAGCATATCTAGTGAGATTATAGCTGTCATATCATATATCATATTACTAGTGAGTTTATAGCTGTCATATCATATAGCATATCTAGTGAGTTTATAGCTGTCATATCATATAGCATATCTAGTGAGATTATAGCTGTCATATCATATAGCATATCTAGTGAGATTATAGCTGTCATATCATATAGCATATTACTAGTGAGTTTATAACTGTCATATCATATAACTAGTCAGTTTATAACTGTCATATCATATAACTAGTGAGATTATAGCTGTCATATCATATATCATATTACTAGTGAGTTTATAACTGTCATATCATATAACTAGTCAGTTTATAACTGTCATATCATATAACTAGTGAGTTTATAGCTGTCATATCATATAGCATATCTAGTGAGATTATAGCTGTCATATCATATATCATATTACTAGTGAGTTTATAGCTGTCATATCATATAGCATATCTAGTGAGTTTATAGCTGTCATATCATATAGCATATCTAGTGAGATTATAGCTGTCATATCATATAGCATATCTAGTGAGATTATAGCTGTCATATCATATAGCATATTACTAGTGAGTTTATAGCTGTCATATCATATAACTAGTCAGTTTATAACTGTCATATCATATAACTAGTGAGTTTATAGCTGTCATATCATATAGCATATCTAGTGAGATTATAGCTGTCATATCATATATCATATTACTAGTGAGTTTATAGCTGTCATATCATATAGCATATCTAGTGAGATTATAGCTGTCATATCATATAGCATATCTAGTGAGATTATAGCTGTCATATCATATAGCATATCTAGTGAGATTATAGCTGTCATATCATATAGCATATTACTAGTGAGTTTATAGCTGTCATATCATATATCATATTACTAGTGAGTTTATAGCTGTCATATCATATATCATATTACTAGTGAGTTTATAGCTGTCATATCATATATCATATTACTAGTGAGTTTATAGCTGTCATATCATATAGCATATCTAGTGAGTTTATAGCTGTCATCATATAGCATATCTAGTGAGTTTATAGCTGTCATATCATATTACTAGTGAGTTTATAGCTGTCATATCATATAGCATATCTAGTGAGTTTATAGTTGTCATCATATAGCATATCTAGTGAGTTTATAGCTGTCATATCATATAGCATATCTAGTGAGATTATAGCTGTCATATCATATAGCATATCTAGTGAGATTATAGCTGTCATATCATATTACTAGTGAGTTTATAGCTGTCATATCATATAGCATATCTAGTGAGTTTATAGTTGTCATTTCATATAGCATATCTAGTGAGTTTATAGCTGTCATATCATATATCATATTACTAGTGAGATTATAGCTGTCATATCATATATCATATTACTAGTGAGTTTATAACTGTCATATCATATAACTAGTCAGTTTATAACTGTCATATCATATAACTAGTGAGTTTATAGCTGTCATATCATATAGCATATCTAGTGAGATTATAGCTGTCATATCATATATCATATTACTAGTGAGTTTATAACTGTCATATCATATAACTAGTCAGTTTATAACTGTCATATCATATAACTAGTGAATTTATAGCTGTCATATCATATAGCATATCTAGTGAGATTATAGCTGTCATATCATATATCATATTACTAGTGAGTTTATAGCTGTCATATCATATAGCATATCTAGTGAGATTATAGCTGTCATATCATATATCATATTACTAGTGAGTTTATAGCTGTCATATCATATAGCATATCTAGTGAGTTTATAGCTGTCATATCATATAGCATATCTAGTGAGATTATAGCTGTCATATCATATAGCATATCTAGTGAGATTATAGCTGTCATATCATATAGCATATCTAGTGAGTTTATAACTGTCATATCATATAGCATATCTAGTGAGATTATAGCTGTCATATCATATAGCATATCTAGTGAGATTATAGCTGTCATATCATATAGCATATCTAGTGAGATTATAGCTGTCATATCATATATCATATTACTAGTGAGTTTATAGCTGTCATATCATATATCATATTACTAGTGAGTTTATAGCTGTCATATCATATAGCATATCTAGTGAGTTTATAGCTGTCATCATATAGCATATCTAGTGAGTTTATAGCTGTCATATCATATTACTAGTGAGTTTATAGCTGTCATATCATATAGCATATCTAGTGAGTTTATAGTTGTCATCATATAGCATATCTAGTGAGTTTATAGCTGTCATATCATATAGCATATCTAGTGAGATTATAGCTGTCATATCATATAGCATATCTAGTGAGATTATAGCTGTCATATCATATATCATATTACTAGTGAGTTTATAGCTGTCATATCATATAGCATATCTAGTGAGTTTATAGCTGTCATCATATAGCATATCTAGTGAGTTTATAGCTGTCATATCATATTACTAGTGAGTTTATAGCTGTCATATCATATAGCATATCTAGTGAGTTTATAGTTGTCATCATATAGCATATCTAGTGAGTTTATAGCTGTCATATCATATAGCATATCTAGTGAGATTATAGCTGTCATATCATATAGCATATCTAGTGAGATTATAGCTGTCATATCATATTACTAGTGAGTTTATAGCTGTCATATCATATAGCATATCTAGTGAGTTTATAGTTGTCATTTCATATATCATATAACTAGTGAGTTTATAGTTGTCATATCATATAGCATATAACTAGTGAGTTTATAGTTGTCATTTCATATATCATATAACTAGTGAGTTTATAGTTGTCATATCATATATATCTAGTGAGTTTATAGTTGTCATATCATATAGCATATAACTAGTGAGTTTATGGCTGTCATATCATATAGCATATCTAGTGAGTTTATATTTGTCATCATATAGCATATAACTAGTGAGTTTATAGTTGTCATGTCATATAGCATATCTAGTGAGTTTATAGTTGTCATATCATATAGCATATCTAGTGAGTTTATAGTTGTCATATCATATAGCATATCTAGTGAGTTTATAGCTGTCATATCATATAGCATATCTAGTGAGTTTATAGCTGTCATATCATATAGCATATCTAGTGAGTTTATAGCTGTCATATCATATAGCATATCTAGTGAGTTTATAGCTGTCATATCATATAGCATATTACTAGTGAGTTTATAGCTGTCATATCATATAGCATATCTAGTGAGTTTATAGTTGTCATATCATATATCATATCTAGTGAGTTTATGGCTGTCATATCATATAGCATATCTAGTGAGTTTATAGTTGTCATATCATATAGCATATCTAGTGAGTTTATAGTTGTCATATCATATATCATATCTAGTGAGTTTATGGCTGTCATATCATATAGCATATCTAGTGAGTTTATAGCTGTCATATCATATAGCATATCTAGTGAGTTTATAGTTGTCATATCATATAGCATATCTAGTGAGTTTATAGTTGTCATTGTCATGCTGGTGAAAGAGGACCCAAAAGCGACTTAACAGAAACAGAGTTTATTTAAGTCCAAACAGGGAATAACAAAAATCCTCTAGTCTGTAGAGGGGAATAACTGGAGAAGCGGCCACAGACTGCAGGTCGCTTCGGGTAGGCGCAGGCCGTAGTTGATAGAGACACCTGCTCACACGCAGCATCTGGTGAAGGCAAAAAACACGACAGGACAGGGCGATACACAATCACAGCAAAAACACGACAGGACAGGGCGAAACGCAATCACAGCATGGTGAATACTAAACAAGGAACCGACGGGACAGGAACGGAACACAAAGGAATAAATAGGGACTCTAATCAGGGGAAAGGATCGGGAACAGGTGTGGGAAGACTAAATGATGATTAGGGGAATAGGAACAGCTGGGAGCAGGAACGGAACGATAGAGAGAGGAGAGAGAGGGAGGGGGAGAGAGAGGGATAGAAAAAGGGAACGAACCTAATAAGACCAGCAGGGGGAAACGAACAGAAGGAAAAGCAAAATGACAAGATGATATAAGACAAAACATGACAGTACCCCCACTCACCGAGCGCCTCCTGGCGCTCTCGAGGAGGAACACTGGCGGCAACGGAGGAAATCATAGATCAAACGGTCCAGCACGTCCCGAGAAAGAACCCAACTCCTCTCCTCAGGACCGTAACGAAAAACAATAAAAAGGGAAACTAGGGTACTACTCTAAAAAAAAAATGAGAACTAGGGACAGACTGAGACACAGCAAGGGCAGGGACAAGAACAGGAGAGATGCGATGGCAGGGAACAGACTGAGACCCAGCAAGACCAGGAGCAGAAGCAGAAAAAAAATTACCAGACTTCTTCTGCGCGCAGTCTGAACACGCAGCCACGAAACGGCGCGTGTCACGCTCCTGAGTCGGCCACCAAAAGCGCTGGCGAATAGACGCAAGAGTGCCTCGAACACCGGGATGACCAGCTAACTTGGCAGAGTGAGCCCACTGAAGAACAGCCAGACGAGTGGAAACAGGAACGAAAAGGAGGTTACTAGGACAAGCGCGCGGCGACGCAGTGTGCGTGAGTGCTTGCTTAACCTGTCTTTCAATTCCCCAGACTGTCAACCCGACAACACGCCCATAAGGAAGAATCCCCTCGAGATCAGTAGAAGCCACAGAAGAACTAAACAGACGGGATAAGGCATCAGGCTTGGTGTTCTTGCTACCCGGACGGTAAGAAATCACAAACTCGAAACGAGCGAAAAACAACGCCCAACGAGCTTGACGGGCATTAAGTCGTTTGGCAGAACGGATGTACTCAAGGTTCTTATGGTCTGTCCAAACGACAAAAGGAACGGTCGCCCCCTCCAACCACTGTCGCCATTCGCCTAGGGCTAAGCGGATGGCGAGCAGTTCACGGTTACCCACATCATAGTTGCGCTCAGATGGCGACAGGCGATGAGAAAAATAAGCGCAAGGATGAACCTTATCGTCAGACTGGAAGCGCTGGGATAGAATGGCTCCCACGCCTACCTCTGAAGCGTCAACCTCGACAATGAATTGTCTAGTGACGTCAGGAGTAACGAGGATAGGAGCGGACGTAAAACGTTCTTTTAGAAGATCAAAAGCTCCCTGGGCGGAACCGGACCACTTAAAACACGTCTTGACAGAAGTAAGAGCTGTGAGAGGGGCAGCAACTTGACCGAAATTACGAATGAAACGCCGATAGAAATTAGCGAAACCTAAAAAGCGCTGCAACTCGACACGTGACCTTGGAACGGGCCAATCACTGACAGCTTGGACCTTAGCAGAATCCATCTGAATGCCTTCAGCGGAAATAACGGAACCGAGAAAAGTAACGGAGGAGACATGAAAAGAGCACTTCTCAGCCTTTACGTAGAGACAATTCTCTAAAAGGCGCTGTAGAACACGTCGAACGTGCTGAACATGAATCTCGAGTGACGGAGAAAAAATCAGGATATCGTCAAGATAGACAAAAACAAAAATGTTCAGCATGTCTCTCAGAACATCATTAACTAATGCCTGAAAAACAGCTGGCGCATTGGCGAGACCGAACGGCAGAACCCGGTACTCAAAATGCCCTAACGGAGTGTTAAACGCCGTTTTCCACTCGTCCCCCTCTCTGATGCGCACGAGATGGTAAGCGTTACGAAGGTCCAACTTAGTAAAGCACCTGGCTCCCTGCAGAATCTCGAAGGCTGATGACATAAGGGGAAGCGGATAACGATTCTTAACCGTTATGTCATTCAGCCCTCGATAATCCACGCAGGGGCGCAGAGTACCGTCCTTCTTCTTAACAAAAAGAACCCCGCCCCGGCCGGAGAAGAAGAAGGCACTATGGTACCGGCGTCAAGAGACACAGACAAATAATCCTCGAGAGCCTTACGTTCGGGAGCCGACAGAGAGTATAGTCTACCTCGAGGAGGAGTGGTCCCCGGAAGGAGATCAATACTACAATCATACGACCGGTGAGGAGGAAGGGAGTTGGCTCGGGACCGACTGAAGACCGTGCGCAGATCATGATATTCCTCCGGCACTCCTGTCAAATCGCCAGGTTCCTCCTGGGAAGTAGGGACAGAAGAAACGGGAGGGATGGCAGACATTAAACACTTCACATGTCAAGACACGTTCCAGGATAGGATAGAATTACTAGACCAATTAATAGAAGGATTATGACATACTAGCCAGGGATGACCCAAAACAACAGGTGTAAACGGTGAACGGAAAATCAAAAAAGAAATAGTCTCACTGTGGTTACCAGATACTGTGAGGGTTAAAGGTAGTGTCTCAAATCTGATACTGGGAAGATGACTACCATCTAAGGCAAACATGGGCGTAGGCTTGTCTAACGGTCTGAAAGGAATGTTATGTTTCCGAACCCATGCTTCGTCCATGAAACAACCCTCAGCCCCAGAGTCAATCAAGGCACTGCATGTAGCACCCGAACCGGTCCAGCGTAGATGGACCGACATAGTAGTACAAGATCTAGATGAAGAGACCAGAGTAGTAGCGCTCACCAGTAGCCCTCCGCTTACTGATGGGCTCTGGCCTCTTACTGGACATGAATTAACAAAATGTCCAGCAACTCCGCAATAGAGGCACAGGCGGTTGATGATCCTCCGTTCCCTCTCCTTAGTCGAGATGCGAATCCCTCCCAGCTGCATGGGCTCAGTCTCAAAGCCAGAGGAGGGAGATGGTTGCGATGCGGAGCAGGGAAACACCGTTGATGCAAGCTCTCTTCCACGAGCCCGGTGACGAAGATCTACCCGTCGTTCTATGCGGATGGCGAGAGCAATCAAAGAGTCCACATCTGAAGGAACCTCCCGGGAGAGAATCTCATCCTTAACCACTGCGTGAGTCCCTCCAGAAAACGAGCGAGCAGCGCCGGCTCGTTCCACTCACTAGAGGCAGCAAGAGTGCGAAACTCAATAGAATAATCCGTTATGGACCGTTCACCTTGGCATAAGGAAGCCAGGGCCCTAGAAGCCTCCCTACCAAAAACTGAACGGTCAAAAACCCGAATCATCTCCTCTTTAAAGTTCTGGAACTTGTTAGAGCAATCAGCCCTTGCCTCCCAGATAGCTGTGCCCCATTCTCGAGCCCGGCCAGTAAGGAGTGAAATGACGTAAGCAACCCGAGCTCTCTCTCTAGAGTATGTGTTGGGTTGGAGAGAGAACACAATCTCACACTGCGTGAGAAAGGAGCGGCACTCAGTGGGCTGCCCGGAGTAGCAAGGTGGGTTATTAACCCTAGGTTCTGGAGGCTCGGCAGGCCAGGAAGTAACAGGTGGCACGAGACGTAGACTCTGGAACTGTCCAGAGAGGTCGGAAACCTGAGCGGCCAGGTTCTCCACGGCATGGCGAGCAGCAGACAATTCCTGCTCGTGTCTGCCGAGCATGGCTCCTTGGATCTCGACGGCAGTGTAACGAGCGTCTGAAGTCGCTGGGTCCATTACTTGGTCGGTTCCTTCTGTCATGCTGGTGAAAGAGGACCCAAAAGCGACTTAACAGAAACAGAGTTTATTTAAGTCCAAACAGGGAATAACAAAAATCCTCTAGTCTGTAGAGGGGAATAACTGGAGAAGCGGCCACAGACTGCAGGTATCGGGTAGGCGCAGGCCGTAGTTGATAGAGACACCTGCTCACACGCAGCATCTGGTGAAGGCAAAAAACACGACAGGACAGGGCGATACACAATCACAGCAAAAACACGACAGGACAGGGCGAAACGCAATCACAGCATGGTGAATACTAAACAAGGAACCGACGGGACAGGAACGGAACACAAAGGAATAAATAGGGACTCTAATCAGGGGAAAGGATCGGGAACAGGTGTGGGAAGACTAAATGATGATTAGGGGAATAGGAACAGCTGGGAGCAGGAACGGAACGATAGAGAGAGGAGAGAGAGGGAGGGGGAGAGAGAGGGATAGAAAAAGGGAACGAACCTAATAAGACCAGCAGGGGGAAACGAACAGAAGGAAAAGCAAAATGACAAGATGATATAAGACAAAACATGACAGTCATATCATATATCATATTACCAGTGAGTTTATAGTTGTCATATCATATATCATATCTGTAACGGCGTTCGTTTGTCGAGAGAGAGTCAGACCGAAAGCAGCGTGGTGGTTACTCATGTCTTTAATGAAGCAATTGCGATACATGAAATAACTTATACAAATACAAAACAACAAACGGAACGTGAAAACCTAATACAGCCTATCTGGTGAACACTACACAGAGACAGGAACAATCACCCACGAAATACACAGTGAAACCCCGGCTACCTAAATACGGTTCCCAATCAGAGACAACGAGAATCACCTGACTCTGATTGAGAACCGCCTCAGGCAGCCAAGCCTATGCAACACCCCTACTCAGCCGCAATCCCAATAACTACAAAACCCCAATACGACAATACAATAAACCCATGTCACACCCTGGCCTGAACAAATAATGAAAGAAAACACAAAATACTAAGACCAAGGCGTGACAATATCTAGTGAGTTTATAGTTGTCATCATATAGCATATCTAGTGAGTTTATAGCTGTCATATCATATATCATATCTAGTGAGTTTATAGCTGTCATATCATATAGCATATCTAGTGAGTTTATGGCTGTCATATCATATAGCATATCTAGTGAGTTTATAGCTGTCATATCATATATCATATTACCAGTGAGTTTATAGTTGTCATATCATATATCATATAACTAGTGAGTTTATAGTTGTCATATCATATAGCATATAACTAGTGAGTTTATAGTTGTCATATCATATAGCATATAACTAGTGAGTTTATAGTTGTCATATCATGTAGCATATCTAGTGAGTTTATAGCTGTCATATCATATATCATATCTAGTGAGTTTATAGTTGTCATATCATGTAGCATATCTAGTGAGTTTATAGCTGTCATATCATATATCATATCTAGTGAGTTTATAGTTGTCATATCATATAGCATATAACTAGTGAGTTTATAGTTGTCATATCATGTAGCATATCTAGTGAGTTTATAGCTGTCATATCATATATCATATCTAGTGAGTTTATAGCTGTCATATCATATATCATATAACTAGTGAGTTTATAGTTGTCATATCATATAGCATATAACTAGTGAGTTTATAGTTGTCATATCATGTAGCATATCTAGTGAGTTTATAGCTGTCATATCATATATTATATTACTAGTGAGTTTATAGCTGTCATATCATATAACTAGTCAGTTTATAACTGTCATATCATATAGCATATCTAGTGAGTTTATGGCTGTCATATCATATAGCATATCTAGTGAGTTTATAGCTGTCATATCATATAGCATATTACTAGTGAGTTTATAGCTGTCATATCATATAGCATATCTAGTGAGTTTATAGCTGTCATATCATATAGCATATTACTAGTGAGTTTATAGCTGTCATATCATGTAGCATATCTAGTGAGTTTATAGCTGTCATATCATATATCATATCTAGTGAGTTTATAGCTGTCATATCATATAGCATATTACTAGTGAGTTTATGGCTGTCATATCATGTAGCATATCTAGTGAGTTTATAGCTGTCATATCATATATCATATCTAGTGAGTTTATGGCTGTCATATCATATAGCATATCTAGTGAGTTTATAGCTGTCATATCATATAGCATATTACTAGTGAGTTTATAGCTGTCATATCATGTAGCATATCTAGTGAGTTTATAGCTGTCATATCATATATCATATCTAGTGAGTTTATAGCTGTCATATCATATAGCATATTACTAGTGAGTTTATGGCTGTCATATCATGTAGCATATCTAGTGAGTTTATAGCTGTCATATCATATATCATATCTAGTGAGTTTATGGCTGTCATATCATATAGCATATCTAGTGAGTTTATAGCTGTCATATCATATAGCATATTACTAGTGAGTTTATAGCTGTCATATCATATCTCTAGTGAGTTTATAGCTGTCATATCATATAGCATATCTAGTGAGTTTATAGCTGTCATATCATATAGCATATTACTAGTGAGTTTATAGCTGTCATATCATATCTCTAGTGAGTTTATAGCTGTCATATCATATATCATATCTAGTGAGTTTATAGCTGTCATATCATATAGCATATCTAGTGAGTTTATAGCTGTCATATCATATAGCATATCTAGTGAGTTTATAGCTGTCATATCATATAGCATATCTAGTGAGTTTATAGCTGTCATATCATATAGCATATTACTAGTGAGTTTATAGCTGTCATATCATATAGCATATCTAGTGATTTTATAGCTGTCATATCATATAGCATATCTAGTGAGTTTATAGCTGTCATATCATATAGC
>NC_060193.1:15551713-15589213 GCF_021184085.1 Oncorhynchus gorbuscha
CCACATTTCAGGCTTCAAACATAAAGATATAAAACTGTATTTTTTTGTGAAGAATCAACAACAAGTGGAACACAATCATGAAGTCGAACGACATTTATTGGATATTTCAAACTTTTTTAACAAATCAAAAACTGAAAAATTGGGCGTGCAAAATTATTCAGCCCCCTTAAGTTAATACTTTGTAGCGCCACCTTTTGCTGCGATTACAGCTGTAAGTCGCTTGGGGTATGTCTCTATCAGTTTTGCACATCGAGAGACTGAAATGTTTTCCCATTCCTCCTTGCAAAACAACTTGAGCTCAGTGAGGTTGGATGGAGAGCATTTGTGAACAGCAGTTTTCAGTTCTTTCCACAGATTCTCGATTGGATTCAGGTCTGGACTTTGACTTGGCCATTCTAACACCTGGGTATGTTTATTTTTGAACCATTCCATTGTAGATTTTGCTTTATGTTTTGGATCATTGTCTTGTTGGAAGACAAAATCTCAGTCCCAGTCTCAGGTCTTTTGCAGACTCCATCAGGTTTTCTTCCAGAATGGTCCTGTATTTGGCTCCATCCATCTTCCCATCAATTTTAACCATCTTCCCTGTCCCTGCTGAAGAAAAGCAGGCCCAAACCATGATGCTGCCACCACCATGTTTGACAGTGGGGATGGTGTGTTCAAGGTGATGAGCTGTGTTGCTTTTACGCCAAACATAACGTTTTGCATTGTTGCCAAAAAGTTCAATTTTGGTTTCATCTGACCGGAGCACCTTCTTCCACATGTTTGGTGCGTCTCCCAGGTGGCGTGTGGCAAACTTTAAACAACACTTTTTATGGATATCTTTAAGAAATGTCTTTCTTCTTGCCACTCTTCCATAAAGGCCAGATTTGTGCAATATATGACTGATTGTTGTCCTATGGACAGAGTCTCCCACCTCAGCTGTAGATCTCTGCAGTTCATCCAGAATGATCATGGGCCTCTTGGCTGCATCTCTGATCAGTCTTCTCCTTGTATGAGCTGAACGTTTAGAGGGACGGCCAGGTCTTGGTAGATTTGCAGTGGTCTGATACTCCTTCCATTTCAAGGAGCACAGTGCTCCTTGGGATGTTTAAATCTTGGGAAATCTTTTTGTATCCAAATCCGGCTTTAAACTTCTTCACAACAGTATCTCGGACCTGCCTGGTGTGTTCCTTGTTCTTCATGATGCTCTCTGCGCTTTTAACGGACCTCTGAGACTATCACAGTGCAGGTGCATTTATACGGAGACTTGATTACACACAGGTGGATTGTATTTATCATCATTAGTCATTTAGGTCAACATTGGATCATTCAGAGATCCTCACTGAACTTCTGGAGAGAGTTTGCTGCACTGAAAGTAAAGGGGCTGAATAATTTTGCACGCCCAATTTTTCAGTTTTTGATTTGTTAAAAAAGTTTGAAATATCTAATAAATGTCGTTCCACTTCATGATTGTGTCCCACTTGTTGTTGATTCTTCACAAAAAAATACAGTTTTATATCTTTATGTTTGAAGCCTGAAATGTGGCAAAAGGTCGCAAAGTTCAAGGGGGCCGAATACTTTCGCAAGGCACTGTATGTACCTAAAAGCAACTTCTACTGAATGCGTGGGGATAAAGAAATGCTGTCTAATAAACAGTTGACTAAAATGTTTCCTTCTCTAGATTCTTCTAATAACTGTTTCTCCCACAATCCCTAGCCACATTCTGGATCAACCCGCAATTCAAGGTTGCCCTGCAGCACCCCGACATAGCCGGCCAATCAGATTGCAGCTTCCTGGTGGCGCTCATGCAGAAGGACCGGAGAAAGAAACGCAAGGAGGGCAAAGACATGGAGACCATCGGTTTCGCCATCTACGAGGCAAGGAACTGATCTTTGTATCTGGTTAAACTTTTTTCATTGAGTTTTAAAGTGTAAGCAAGGGAGTACGACAGTTTGTCAAGGAAACTGTTTTGAACGAATAGAATTGACTGGATGTTTCTATCTAACTCCTATCTTTTCTGTGTCTCTCTTCAGGTTCCTAATGAGGTATGTATATTCTGCTGGCCAGTATTCTTTGACGTTAGGTTGTAAGTTAATCTTGTGATAAGCTCTAAGAGTCCAGCATAACTATGATCCTGTTGGTCCATTTACTAGATATTTAGAGTGCTTTAAAACCTGTTGGACAGTGTGTCATAACTGAAGAAGTGGAATCCAGCCCAAAGGCCTATAATGGTCAGTGCAACCTGGTGGCATTGGTGGCATTCTCCTCATGCTGTGGCAACAATGTGGTCTTAAAGGGGAGATCTGCAGTTGCTGCATCCATTTTTTGACTATTATGGTATGTAGGCATTATGGTATGTAGGCATTATGGTATGTAGGCCGGCCTTGAAGAATAGAACTTAGAAATGACTCATGAGCTTAGTTCAACTGTCACCCCATCAGAACCCAACATATCAGCTTGTTTTACTTCAATGTTTGTGAACAAAGTCAATTTAAACAAACACCAAATAGCCTTTAAACATAGTTGAAACTATAATATCTATATCATAGATGGTCTTTCCTTGCATCCATAGTCAAAAAATGTGAGTGTTTACATTTCTCCAGCACCGTCCCGCAGCGTTTTACTGAAACGGGGATGGGGAAAACGCTTTGTTATTGTTTCAACTGCTGATTGCCTCTTTAAGGTCAAAGCTCAGAGGTCAAGGGTTTAGATATTTACTTCCCTTACAGTTGGGGTTAGGTTCACCTAGAAGGGGGTGCAATGAACTCAACTTCTCTGAAGTGAACTAACTTGCCCACAGTGCTTTCTTCTCAGTATGTGGGCTGATCAGGGGTTAGAGGTCAAGGGTTAGATTTCACTCACAGAGCTTTCCCTCCTCTCCATCCTCTTAGTACATGGGTTAGGTTCACCTAGTTTAACTAACTCACTCATACTGCTTTCCCCTGCCCTTAGTATGTGGGCAGATCAGGGGTTAAGGGTTAGAGGTTAGAGGTCAGGGGTTAGGTCAGGGGTTAGCATTTTCCCACTACTCTCTCTGTCCTCTTAGTACATGGGTAAATCAGGCGTCCACCTGAAGAGAGACTTCTTCCTGACGCACGGTTCCAGCGCCCGCTCTGAGCTCTTCATTAACCTGAGAGAGGTGAGCTCTCGCTTCCAGCTGCCTGCCGGGGAGTACATCATTGTCCCCTCCACCTTTGAACCCAAGAAGGAGGGAGACTTCGTCCTCAGAGTCTTCTCTGAGAAACCTGCCAACTATGAGTGAGTGATGGAGAAGTGAGAGGTGGACAGGAAATATGATAGGTTGATATGGAGATTGTGGATGGTATAAGGTGATGCATTTGATTGAAGGATATTGATACTTGTGTTATTTTCTGTCTGTTAGGGAGCTGGATGATGATGTCACAGCTGAACTACCAGCAGAGGTGAGTGGAGGAGACATGAGTTGTGTCCCAAATGTCACCTAATTCGCTAAATAGTGTGGTGCTTTTTATTAGGGTATTGGTTGAAAGTAGTGTACTATATAGGTATTAGGGAGTCCATTTTTTATACACTGTTCCTAAACTAATCAACGTGAAGAGTTTACAGTCCTCTGGGAGTTTACATTCCTCTGTGAGTTTACATTCCTCTGTGAGTTTACATTCTTCTGTGAGTTTACATTCCTCTGGGAGTTTACATTCCTCTGTGAGTTTACATTCCTCTGTGAGTTTACATTCCTCTGTGAGTTTACATTCCTCTGGGAGTTTACATTCTTCTGTGAGTTTACATTCCTCTGGGAGTTTACATTCCTCTGTGAGTTTACATTCCTCTGTGAGTTTACATTCTTCTGTGAGTTTACATTCCTCTGGGAGTTTACATTCCTCTGTGAGTTTACATTCCTCTGTGAGTTTACATTCCTCTGTGAGTTTACATTCTTCTGTGAGTTTACATTCCTCTGGGAGTTTACATTCCTCCGTGAGTTTACATTCTTCTGTGAGTTTACATTCCTCTGGGAGTTTACATTCCTCTGTGAGTTTACATTCCTCTGTGAGTTTACATTCCTCTGTGAGTTTAGATTCCTCTGTGAGTTTACATTCCTCTGTGAGTTTAGATTCCTCTGTGAGTTTACATTCCTCTGTGAGGTTACATTCCCCTGGGAGTTTACATTCCTCTGTGAGTTTACATTCCTCTGTGAGTTTACATTCCTCTGTGAGTTTACATTCCTCTGGGAGTTTACATTCCTCTGTGAGTTTACATTCCTCTGGGAGTTTACATTCCTCTGGGAGTTTACATTCCTCTGTCTCTGTTTCAGACCGAGCTGGACGAGAGCCAGATCGACGCTGGCTTCAAGAGTCTGTTTAGACAACTGGCTGGAGAGGTGAGGAGTCGTGTTGGGCAATGAGGGTAGAGCAGAGTGAAGGGTCTGACGTAGTCTTTTCTCATGGTCTCTCTGTTCGGCCTACAGGACATGGAGATCAGTGCCACAGAGCTGCAGACTATTTTGAACAGGATCATGACCAAGCGTGAGTCCACAGGAATAGAATAAGTACACAGTATTCCACTCTGTATCTGTATGTGTGACTAAAACCCAGCCACATGCCTTCAGCAGAGACCTAAACTGTCGGTTTTTCCTGTCAGAAACTTTACAGTGGAAATATGTAAATATTTGGATTTAGATATTACAGGTGCACTTCGAAAACGCAAAATGTGTTTTTCCACTTCTCTCGTTCTTTCTCCATCTTCCCCTATCTCTCTCTTCCTCTCTCTTTCTCTCTCTCTCTCTCTCTCTCTCTCTCTCGCTCCGATACAGACAAAGATCTGAAAACAGATGGATTTGGACCAGATTCCTGTCGGACTATGATCAACCTGATGGACGTATCCTTGGTGTATTAATGCATTTTTATACAGTATTAGTCCTCTCTGTCTGTCTCTCTGCCTCTGCCTGTCTGATCTCTCTGTCTGCCTGTCTGTCTGTCTGTCTCTCTGTCTCTCTGTCTCTCTGTCTGTCTGTCTGTCTGTCTGTCTGTTTGTCTGTCTGTCTGTCTGTCTGTCTGTGCCTGTCTGATCCCTCTGTCTGCCTGTCTGTCTGACTGCCTGGCTCTCTAAACAAGGTTCCTTGACCGTGTCCTTCAGACTGATGGTAGTGGTAAACTAGGATTGACAGAGTTCCATGTGCTGTGGGAGAAGATCAAACGATACCTGGTGAGATTAGCTTAAACATCTGTTCTGCTATTCACCTGAGTCATTCTGTGAAGCTGAGCCTTCTCTCTCTTCATGAGTTCCTTGTTGGTGTTCCTTGTCTAGTCTTGGTAGAGCCATTCCACTAGTTTCTTTATCTTTGTCTTCTTCCTCTCTCTTTCTCTCTCTTCAGACTATATTCCGTCAGTTTGACCTGGACAAGTCAGGCACCATGAGTTCCTATGAGATGAGGATGGCTCTGGAGGCAGCAGGTAAGTACAGCCCAATCCCTCCTTTCTTTAAACCACGACCCACTTCCTTTGTAGTGAATCATCACTCTTTGTATTCAATCATACAAACCAGGACACCTGACTACACCCGACACCTGACTACACCGGACACCTGACTACACCCGACACCTGACTACACCGGACACCTGACTACACCGGACACCTGACTACACCGGTCACCTGACTACACCGGACACCTGACTACACCGGACACCTGACTACACCGGACACCTGACTACACCGGACACCTGACTACACCGGACACCTGACTACACCAGACACCTGACTACACCGGACACCTGACTACACCGGTCACCTGACTACACCGGTCACCTGACTACACCGGACACCTGACTACACCGGTCACCTGACTACACCGGTCACCTGACTACACCGGACACCTGACTACACCGGACACCTGACTACACCGGTCACCTGACTACACCAGACACCTGACTACACCGGACACCTGACTACACCGGACACCTGACTACACCGGACACCTGACTACACCGGACACCTGACTACACCGGACACCTGACTACACCGGTCACCTGACTACACCGGACACCTGACTACACCGGACACCTGACTACACCGGACACCTGACTACACCGGACACCTGACTACACCGGACACCTGACTACACCGGTCACCTGACTACACCGGTCACCTGACTACACCGGACACCTGACTACACCGGTCACCTGACTACACCAGACACCTGACTACACCGGACACCTGACTACACCGGACACCTGACTACACCGGTCACCTGACTACACCAGACACCTGACTACACCGGTCACCTGACTACACCGGACACCTGCAGTCTGACCCACGGGATCTTTATGAAAGCATATCTAGCTTTGAAATGGTTCCCACCTTTGGTCTGTGTGTTATTTCCCCAGGGTTCAAGCTGACAAACCACCTGTTCCAGTTGATCATATTGCGTTACACTGAGGCCGACCTGGCAGTTGACTTTGACAACTTTGTTACCTGCCTGGTTAGGCTGGAGACCATGTTCAGTGAGTCATTTTGTCATATTTCCATACCTTTTTCCCCATTAAGTCCTTGTATCAATAAACTCACTTCAAATTGGCCATCAAACAATACTTGTCATAGTCTTGATTGTTGAGAAAAATAATATGTATTTGCATGATTATATGACGTACTGTACATTTATGAGCGCTTGAAAACAGGATAGCAATTTCTTACAATTCTCTCTCCACTACTTTACAGAGACCTTCAAGACGTTGGACACAGATGCTGATGGAGTCATACAACTCAACTTCTTCCAGGTCTGAAGATCTCACATTTCTATCAATCTCATCTGTTTACCAGGTGTATACAGGAACCAGTGGAGGCTGCTATGGGGAGGACGGCCCATAGCAATGGCTTGAATGGAGTCAATGGAATGGTATCAACATATGGAAAACACGTGTGATACCATTCCATTGACTCCATTCCAGACATTATTATGAGCCGTCCTCCCCTCAGCAGCCTCCACTGACAGGAAAAGGGAGAGATGTGTTTTTCTATCCCCTCTGTAGAGTGGAGGGAAGTTGGGATTTATTTTTGCAGTGGTCAGATTGTTTACCTCCTTCTCTCTGCAGTGGATCAGCCTGACCATGTTTACCTCCTTTCCTTCTCTCTGCAGTGGATCAGCCTGACCATGTTTACCTCCTTTCCTTCTCCACCTTCTCTCTGCAGTGGATCAGCCTGACCATGTTTACCTCCTTTCCTTCTCCACCTTCTCTCTGCAGTGGATCAGCCTGACCATGTTTACCTCCTTTCCTTCTCTACCTTCTCTCTGCAGTGGATCAGCCTGACCATGTTTACCTCCTTTCCTTCTCTACCTTCTCTCTGCAGTGGATCAGCCTGACCATGTTTACCTCCTTTCCTTCTCTCTGCAGTGGATCAGCCTGACCATGTTTACCTCCTTTCCTTCTCTCTGCAGTGGATCAGCCTGACCATGTTTACCTCCTTTCCTTCTCCACCTTCTCTCTGCAGTGGATCAGCCTGACCATGTTTACCTCCTTTCCTTCTCCACCTTCTCTCTGCAGTGGATCAGCCTGACCATGTTTACCTCCTTTCCTTCTCTCTGCAGTGGATCAGCCTGACCATGTTTACCTCCTTTCCTTCTCTACCTTCTCTCTGCAGTGGATCAGCCTGACCATGTTTACCTCCTTTCCTTCTCTACCTTCTCTCTGCAGTGGATCAGCCTGACCATGTTTACCTCCTTTCCTTCTCTCTGCAGTGGATCAGCCTGACCATGTTTACCTCCTTTCCTTCTCTCTGCAGTGGATCAGCCTGACCATGTTTACCTCCTTTCCTTCTCCACCTTCTCTCTGCAGTGGATCAGCCTGACCATGTTTACCTCCTTTCCTTCTCCACCTTCTCTCTGCAGTGGATCAGCCTGACCATGTTTACCTCCTTTCCTTCTCTCTGCAGTGGATCAGCCTGACCATGTTTACCTCCTTTCCTTCTCTCTGCAGTGGATCAGCCTGACCATGTTTACCTCCTTTCCTTCTCCACCTTCTCTCTGCAGTGGATCAGCCTGACCATGTTTACCTCCTTTCCTTCTCCACCTTCTCTCTGCAGTGGATCAGCCTGACCATGTTTACCTCCTTTCCTTCTCCACCTTCTCTCTGCAGTGGATCAGCCTGACCATGTTTACCTCCTTTCCTTCTCCACCTTCTCTCTGCAGTGGATCAGCCTGACCATGTTTACCTCCTTTCCTTCGCCACCTTCTCTCTGCAGTGGATCAGCCTGACCATGTTTACCTCCTTTCCTTCTCCACCTTCTCTCTGCAGTGGATCAGCCTGACCATGTTTACCTCCTTTCCTTCTCTACCTTCTCTCTGCAGTGGATCAGCCTGACCATGTTTACCTCCTTTCCTTCTCTACCTTCTCTCTGCAGTGGATCAGCCTGACCATGTTTACCTCCTTTCCTTCTCTACCTTCTCTCTGCAGTGGATCAGCCTGACCATGTTTACCTCCTTTCCTTCTCTCTGCAGTGGATCAGCCTGACCATGTTTACCTCCTTTCCTTCTCTCTGCAGTGGATCAGCCTGACCATGTTTACCTCCTTTCCTTCTCCACCTTCTCTCTGCAGTGGATCAGCCTGACCATGTTTACCTCCTTTCCTTCTCCACCTTCTCTCTGCAGTGGATCAGCCTGACCATGTTTACCTCCTTTCCTTCTCCACCTTCTCTCTGCAGTGGATCAGCCTGACCATGTTTACCTCCTTTCCTTCTCCACCTTCTCTCTGCAGTGGATCAGCCTGACCATGTTTACCTCCTTTCCTTCTCTACCTTCTCTCTGCAGTGGATCAGCCTGACCATGTTTACCTCCTTTCCTTCTCTACCTTCTCTCTGCAGTGGATCAGCCTGACCATGTTTACCTCCTTTCCTTCTCTACCTTCTCTCTGCAGTGGATCAGCCTGACCATGTTTACCTCCTTTCCTTCTCTACCTTCTCTCTGCAGTGGATCAGCCTGACCATGTTTTACTCCTTTCCTTCTCTACCTTCTCTCTGCAGTGGATCAGCCTGACCATGTTTGCCTCCTTTCCTTCTCTACCTTCTCTCTGCAGTGGATCAGCCTGACCATGTTTACCTCCTTTCCTTCTCTACCTTCTCTCTGCAGTGTATCAGCCTGACCATGTTTGCCTCCTTTCCTTCTCTCTGCAGTGGATCAGCCTGACCATGTTTGCCTCCTTTCCTTCTCTACCTTCTCTCTGCAGTGGATCAGCCTGACCATGTTTACCTCCTTTCCTTCTCTCTGCAGTGGATCAGCCTGACCATGTTTGCCTCCTTTCCTTCTCTCTGCAGTGGATCAGCCTGACCATGTTTACCTCCTTTCCTTCTCTCTGCAGTGGATCAGCCTGACCATGTTTGCCTCCTTTCCTTCTCTCTGCAGTGGATCAGCCTGACCATGTTTGCCTCCTTTCCTTCTCTACCTTCTCTCTGCAGTGGATCAGCCTGACCATGTTTGCCTCCTTTCCTTCTCTACCTTCTCTCTGCAGTGGATCAGCCTGACCATGTTTGCCTCCTTTCCTTCTCTCTGCAGTGGATCAGCCTGACCATGTTTACCTCCTTTCCTTCTCTCTGCAGTGGATCAGCCTGACCATGTTTGCCTCCTTTCCTTCTCTCTGCAGTGGATCAGCCTGACCATGTTTACCTCCTTTCCTTCTCTCTGCAGTGGATCAGCCTGACCATGTTTGCCTCCTTTCCTTCTCTCTGCAGTGGATCAGCCTGACCATGTTTGCCTCCTTTCCTTCTCTACCTTCTCTCTGCAGTGGATCAGCCTGACCATGTTTGCCTCCTTTCCTTCTCTACCTTCTCTCTGCAGTGGATCAGCCTGACCATGTTTGCCTCCTTTCCTTCTCTCTGCAGTGGATCAGCCTGACCATGTTTGCCTAGAGATGGACTCTGATGTTACGGCACCAGGCTGCACTAATGTCCTTTCAGAAGTGCCTTTCCCTGGACCCTCCTCTCCACGCTGCAGAGGTCCATGGATTTTAAAAACTCTTGGAATGTTTACAACATTTAGTATTGCGGGTCATCGTGTGCTAAAGCTTTGCCTGTTACCTTAGAAACAGAGGGGGCCGCAACATAAAAGTTGGTGGGAGATTTTTATACTGATTCCTATTGGATAGGAAGGAAACTGCCTAAACTTTTTGTTTACATCTTATGCCAAATTTAATTGATGCCTTGTGTCATATTTTCAACATGGGGCTTCCTATCAGTAGCCAGTGTTTGTCAGTAATAGGTGAAGGGTGTGGTGTTAGTATGGAGCTTGCTGGGTCGAATGATTTCCTCTGCAGAGGGCAAAGCACTGTTTTTCGGAAGTACTTGATCATCCTTAAGAGATTCGAATCACCCGCATGACAGTTTTATCAGTCGGATATATCAATACTTTTCAATGGAGAAACGAACAATATCATTGTAATGCTGCATACTCACTTTGATATCCTTTTTTGGGGGGGAGGGGGGGGCATAGAGACTTCAAGGATATGCCTATATTTTAGCTCACTTTTCAGTGTTCAAGGGAAACAAATCATTTGATTGTTATTTTTGTAGTTGAGATGTTGGTTATAAGGGATGACTGATTTGATCGGAATAGCAGGCCTGAAGCTGATGCATGTGATGTCAGATGCATTGATGTAGGGGAGCTATATGACCTCTATGAAGGTAGAGAAAAATGCACGTATCGTGGTGGAAAGAGAAATAAACAAACCTTTGAAAGTGTAGATTGGAGACATTTTCCCATCTTGCCAAATAGACTGATATTGAAGAGAGCAGATGCAGTATGACACTCATATTACCATTACACTATAGCTGACATTTCCTGTGTAGATGAATGCCAAAATGTCTTAAATGCATTATGCAATCACACGACTGTTGTTTACCAAGTACACTCTGGACTTGTTATGCCATCTATCATGGAATGATCTAACTTCTCTATATCTATCTTTTCAAAACTTCAATAAAAAAAACTTTCTGTACACAATGATATTAATGTGGATATGTCATCATTGGGGTTTTGAACGAGGCTAAAAATCTGTTCTAAAATGAATGTCAGACTCATGGAATGAGTCCCATCGTTATATTAACCAGTGAATAATTCTCAAGTTGCTTCCTCAAGCTTTTCTGGACAACATTTTACACAGGAGTGTCATCGACCAATGAAATTGGCCAATTGCCCCCAATTAAAACAGAAGACTTGATCACATGAATAAAAAAAACTTTAGTAGCCACATTCATATTTTAAAAAAGGACAAGAGCAGAAATAAATACCGTACGATGGTAAATGTACATCTATAGACAGGATACACACATTAAGACATGTACAGTAGATTCATCGCATTCTCACTAATACGTTAAATATAGACAGGATACACACATTAAGACATGTACAGCAGATTCATCACGTTCTCACTAATACATTAAATATAGACAGGAGACACACATTAAGACGTACAGCAGATTCATCGAGTTACATTTACATTTAAGTCATTTAGCAGACGCTCTTATCCAGAGCGACTTACAAATTGGTGCATTCACCGAGTTCTCACTGTTAAGTTAAATCGAGACATTAACATCTGCAGATCAATATTAAATTAACACCATCTTCTAATAGACAATAATAATAGCAACAATAACAACAACAACTCAAATAGAATCCGCCCGTAGAGCTGCTCACGGCAGGAATGTACACTCGCTTAAAAAAAAATAGGAAGAATGTTTTAAAAAGTGAGAGGGACTCAACAACTGAGGGTGAGGCATCAGCCAGTAAGTAACTGTTTCACACAGCTCTCAGATCAGGCACTTTAAAGTCAAACGCAGGTCATTGGGTTTCATAGCTTCAAGGCGGTCGGTTTCTACTGATTCAGGGCCAGTTTCACAATATAAATATAATTCCTAGAAGGGAAATAGCCCTTCAGATCACGGCAATTTGACTGCACCCTTCATTGGTACACTCAAAATGGCCGCTAGCCAACCCATCAGCTCCCCACTGACTTGAATGGGGATGCCCACTGTAGGAAATATATTTCTATAAGATTGGTGGTTGGTTCCATTCGTTCATTTAGGCGTTGGTGTTGTTGTACTCCATGCGAGTGACCATGGTAGAGACCAGTTTCTGCAGCTGGATGGAGCGGTGCTGGCCTGTCTCCAGGACTTCCTTGTGGTTGGCCTTCTCCTCACTGTCGTAGTCCATCACAGCCTTGTTGGTGATCAGGGACAGGGCGAACACTCGCATGCCGCAGTGACGCGCTACAATCACCTCATGAACTGTACTCATACCTGAGGGAGGGGGGGGGGAGAAAGAGCTGCATCAATTAGATTTTTACTCAATATAAGAGAACAATTTGAGTTCAATATTTCCAATGCACTGTGAAGGTGTTGATTAAACTATTGCAGGGAGGCAGGGAGAGATGAGACGTACCGACAGCGTCAGCTCCCAGTTTGTGCAGCATGCGACACTCCGCAATGGTCTCGAACGAGGGCCCGCCCAGGACACAGTACACGCCTTCACGCAGGAAGTCACCGTAGCCCAGCTCCTGTCCCACATCCACAGCCAGCTGCTGCAGCTCTCTGTCGTACGCATCAGACATACAGGGGAATCGCACGCCGAACCTAGGAGAGAGAGAGGGTTACACCTCAATGCCACAAATATTGCACATCGCACACCGAACCTAGGAGAGAGAGAGGGAGGGTTACACCTCAATGCCACAACTATTGCACATCGCACACCGAACCTAGGAGAGAGAGAGGGAGGGTTACACCTCAATGCCACAACTATTGCACATCGCACACCGAACCTAGGAGAGAGAGAGGGAGGGTTACACCTCAATGCCACAACTATTGCACACCGAACCTAGGAGAGAGAGAGAGAGGGTTACACCTCAATGCCACAACTATTGCACATCGCACACCGAACCTAGGAGAGAGAGAGGGAGGGTTACACCTCAATGCCACAACTATTGCACATCGCACGCCGAACCTAGGAGAGAGAGAGGGTTACACCTCAATGCCACAACTATTGCACATCGCACACCGAACCTAGGAGAGAGAGAGGGAGGGTTACACCTCAATGCCACAACTATTGCACATCGCACACCGAACCTAGGAGAGAGAGAGGGAGGGTTACACCTCAATGCCACAACTATTGCACATCGCACGCCGAACATAGGAGAGAGAGAGGGTTACACCTCAATGCCACAACTATTGCACACCGAACCTAGGAGAGAGAGAGAGAGAGTTACACCTCAATGCCACAACTATTGCACATCGCACGCCGAACCTAGCAGAGAGAGAGGGAGGGTTACACCTCAATGCCACAACTATTGCACATCGCACGCCGAACCTAGGAGAGAGAGAGGGAGGGTTACACCTCAATGCCACAACTATTGCACATCGCACGCCGAACCTAGGAGAGAGAGGGAGGGTTACACCTCAATGCCACAACTATTGCACATCGCACGCCGAACCTAGGAGAGAGAGAGGGAGGGTTACACCTCAATGCCACAACTATTGCACATCGCACGCCGAACCTAGGAGAGAGAGAGGGAGGGTTACACCTCAATGCCACAACTATTGCACGTGCAAACAAGTTCAATAAAATTCTCTCTCTCACACACAACACACAAGCTTGCCAAGCCTACCTGTCGTCGTTAGGTCCAGACAGTGGGTTGTTGCCAGCGAACCCAGGCATGTTGATGTGGTCTTTCATGATCATGATGTCTCCCACCTTGAAGTCCTGGTTGAGACCGCCAGCAGCGTTGGTCAGGATTACTGTCTCAACACCTAGCAAGCTGAAGATCCGCATGGGCAGGGTGATCTAGAACACAAACACATGGTCAATTCATCACAAACGGTAGAACACATCACAATGTACAGCTAATACACGAATACTATTGCAGGATTCCTGATTTTATATGCTTAGTTCTGTCTTCTCAAAACATCTAGAACTAACATTGGATCATTTTTTGCAGTAAAACAATCCACACATGACACACACAGGAGCGTAAAAAACACAACGTGGTCATATGTGACCTGTATTCAACTGGTGCTGTAAAGCAGATTGCCCCTGATAAAGGAAAAATAAAGAAGATATCTTCTCTACATATCATGTGAAGTAATGAAAGAGCAGCGGATGTCTGCCTGCCACAGTCACTAGGTCGTAAACAGACAGGATAGTACCTTCTGGATGGCGTAGCCCTCGTAGAGGTGGAAGCGACCCTGCATGCACACACATGGCCTTCCCTTCAGCATCCCGAACACCAGGCGACCAGCATGTCCATCCACTGTAACACACAACCACCAGTTAGAATGCACCGACGACACACGGCAACCAATCAGAAAACATCTTATGGAACCATGTGTTTTTCCATAGGCTATAACGTGAGTTTTTCCTGGTTATAGACGACAGGACCAAGATAATCTTGGACATACACATCTGCAATGCCGATTCACCACACAAGAACACAAGTTGACAGGCATAATATTACACCTGTGCTCTGGGGGAAGTTGGGGATGTCCTTGTAGTTGAAGGCCACCTGGTCTTTAAGCATGTCAGCCAGTCCTCCCATTCCTGAACCACACACAATGCCCACCAGGGGGCGAACGGAGGTCTGGGCCAACAGCCAGTCTGCTGTGCCCTTGCAGTCCTCATAGCTGATCCTGAAACACAGAGGGAGATATACTGTAGGTTAGAATAAAATACCTACTTATACTATTACTTTCTAAAATAACAGATGTGATGGTCGATGCTATCAGACACACAGCTGATATGCCCTGGGGTGTGTCAGAGTGTCTATGGGAAGTTGAAGAGTGTGTGTGCTGATTAAACAGATGTTTTCCATTGAAACACGTGCATGTGCACACACACACACATTCATTCATTCAGAGTCACGCTGCCTCAGCCTGAGTCATCCTCTTATTTTTTTATTTAACTAGGCAAGTCAGTTAAGAACAAATTCTTATTTTGAATGACAGCCTAGGAACAGTGGGTTAACTGCCTGTTCAGGGGCAGAACGACTGATTTGTACATGGTCAGCTCAGGGATTCAATCCAGCAACCTTTCAGTTACTGGCCCAAAGCTCTATCCACTAGGCTACCTGCCGCCCCTTTATGAGACTAAATAGTTCATTAACGCGATAATACATACCTTTTTGGGTTGACCCAACCAAATACACATAGAAATGTGTGTTATAAATCTGTCGTTCTCAATGAAATATGCATTATGTGCGCTATTGCTATGCTTTCTGATCTCAGGTTTCGTTTTCGCATCTTATACTTTCGGTTTTAAACATCGGCTTCAAAAAGCTGAAATAACAATATTTTGGGTTTTGGAAAATATATTTCACAGCAGTTTAGACGGTACAATGGTCCTCTACTCCACAATTGTTTGTTTGTCACATAAACAGAAATTGGGCAAATTTGAGAAACCAGGAAATGGCGAAGCAATTTCTGAATAACGCAAATGTTGAAATATGCCTCCAGGATAGGAAGTGTGAATTACATTTGATGAGGATTTATAAATATTTCGGTTCAGTATATAATACCGAAATGATTTAATCAAATATTATGTTAAAATATAATAAATTACTATTTAGATTTTTCTCAATAATTTTAGTTTTTAAAAACAGCAGCACATCTGGTTATTCCTTTTCAGTAATGTAACCCGCGCGTACCTCGCTTCCCTCATCCCATTCAAGAACGCGACAGGACTCCCTAAAAACCCAGTTCATTTCGTAGCCCATACAAAATCCTGTCAGGTGTTCCGAAAATCTCCCCCTACCAGAATCCCCCCACCCCTTCTCGGTCTTCAATGCTGCGACTTGCTTGTTGAGATTCCTGCTTTTCACTCCGTTGTCAGTTTAGTCTACAGTTCACTGATCTTAGTAGCAGAAATATTTTTTTGTCTGCAGTTTTCGGTTTGGCTATTTGTTTCATGTGTATATGTTGCGGTTCTAGCTTGTATGACCCCCTCTAGCCACACAATGAAGGAAATTAGAAGGGGGGGGGGGGGGTTCTGTCAGAAGGGAGATTTTCGGCACAAAACCGGCAGCCAACATGCACCGTGACGTAGACTATACTTAAAGACGGTACAGTTAAAGCTATTCTGCTTTAATATCTAGCCTTCGAAAAATGTCTGAACCTGAGCATATATTTTTTTAAATATTCGAAATATGATTGAAAATCTATCGTATAATCTCGATGAAAAGAACAAACTCAACTGCGCTTGTCCCATCTGCTGCCCATTGCGCATGTAACGTTAACGCTGAATCGCCAGAGCTACACAAACCCATTTCGGGGGTCTCATCTAAAAATAAACACTACTATATAGTCCACGTGCACACTTGACCATATGCGATACTAGTTCCTACAGTAGCACCACGTGTGAATAAAAGTAGCGGGTAAGTACTGGCAGGTAAACTACAACGATAGAATGATGCAATGTCCCCCTACGCACTTGCCCGCGGAACAAGATGTAAAGAGCGCGTCTAGAACATGAATGAAATAATAACCAAGGCTACTCACCCGGTACTTGACTCTGGAAACATTCTGAAAACTAATGCGACTGGAATCCTCTCAAAAGCAGCGACGTATCAATTGGCTCAATGTAACAGCAGCAGATAGACTTGACTGGCGGCAAAACCTCAAGCGGATAAAAATCCTTTAAAAAAACAAACACTTCAAATAAATAAATTAAAGTGGTATTTTAAATAATGTTAGATGATCTAAATGGTCAAATCGTTAATTTGAAAACCGTTGAACTGTATAGTAGTCTTCTAGCTAACAGTTTTAAAGTAGATGCTCTTGTATCTGGTCAGCTTTGCAAATGCATCTGTGTAATTATAGACGGAGCCCTTCTCTGTTACCCCTCCTCCTGGGTGACGCAAATACATCCGGACGTTTGGATTGGACCATACCGCACACGTTAAAACTACGCAATTCTGGACAGGAGGAATGCACGGTTTGTCTGATAGAAATATGTTCCATGTCTCTTTGAGTTCATTTATTCTCACCCAAACCCTGACACACCCCTTCAGAATGGTCGGCACGTCAGAATGTTCAAATAAATATTTTGAAACCAAGGGGTGTAGCCTAGGCTAACGCCTATAGGCTATGGAATGTTTCAAATTAGTAGTCTGCTGTTGATCATTCACAAAAGGGACAGTAACATTTTTTATCCTAACCTCTTGTTTATTTTTCAGCCGTTTCATAGATTTTTAGATATGATGATGGGGATTCCCATAAGGAAGGGTTAGTGCTATCCAGAATCCTTGGGACGTCCATAACCTAAACCCTAACCTTAACCCGGCTACTCTTATCCTAACCTTAACCCTTACCTTAACCACTTTACATTTCAACTTCAATGGGGTAGGGAGGTTACAAGGATCCAGGAAAGCACAGACCCACAAGGAAGTGACTCAGCAGCCTGGACAGGAATCGTGCTTTGTTTTGAATATCATGACTCACATGTGACTCCATTTACTTGTCTCATCACACCCCACCAATTATTATTGCATTATTTGGGTTAGGCACCGATTGGCTCAAAGAAAACATGAGCAAAAATGTTGCAACCCTGAACTTTACCAAAATTGTGTTTTACCGGATACAATGCTATTTCACAGCAAACAAACTGACAACACACTCTCAGCAAGCACAGCACTTTTAACAAGACAGCCCCCACAATCATTTTATCATCAATTTCTCTCAGCCAATCACCAGCCATTTGTGTGACTTCAGTGCAGCTTTTGACGTTATCGATCATAGTCTGCAGCTGGAAAAACGTATGTGCTATGGCTTTGCACCCCCTGTTATAATGTGGATAAAGAGCTACTTGTCTAACAGAACACAGAGGGTGTTCTATAATGGAAACCTCTCCAACATAATCCAGGTAGAAGCAGAAATTCCCCAGGGTAGCTGATTAGGACCGTTGCTTTTTTCAATCTTTACTAACGACATGCCACTGGCTTTGAGTAAAGCCTATATTTCTATGTATGAGGAGGACTCAACACTGTACACGTCAGCTACTACAGCAACTGAAATGACTGCAACACTCAACAACGAGTTGCAGTTAGTTTCAGAGTGGGTGGCAAGGAAAAAGTTAGTACTAAATATTTCCAAAACTAAAAGCATTATATTTGGGACAAATCATTCACTAATCCCTAAACCTCAAATACATCTCATGATGAATAATGTGGATATTGAGCAAGTTGAGGTGACTAAACTGCTTGGAGTAATTCTGGACTGTAACTGTCATGGTCAAAACATATTGATACAACAGTAGCTAAAATGGGGAGAAGTCTGTCCACAATAAAGCGCTGCTCTGCCTTCTTAACAAAACTATCAACAAGGCAGGTCCTACAGGCCCTGGTTTAGTCACACCTGGACTACTGTTCAGTAGTGTGTTCAGGTGCCACAGAGGGACTTGGGAAAATTGCAGTTGGCTCAGAACAGGGCAGCACTGCTGGTCCTAAAAGTACACGGAGAGCTAACATTAATGACGTGCATGTCAATCTCTCATGACTCAAAGTGGAAGAGAGATTGTCTTCATCATTACTTGTTTTTGTAAAAGGTGTTGACAAACTGAATGTACCGAGGTGTCTGTTTAAAATACGAGCACACAGCTCGGACACCCATGCATACCCCACAAGACATGCCACCAGAGGTCTCTTCACAGTCCCCATGTCCAGAACAGACTATGGGAGGCACACAGCACTACATAGAGCCATGACTACATGGAACTCTATTCCACATCAGGTAACTGATGCAAGCAGTAAAATCAGATTTAAAAAGCAGGTAAAAATACACCTCATGGAACAGTGGGGACTGTGAAGTAACACAAACATAGGCACATACACATGATAACATACGCAACACACACACACACACACACACACACACACACACACACACACACACACACACACACACACACACACACACACACACACACACACACACACACACACACACACACACACACACACACACACACACAATGACATACGCACTATACGCACACATACACATGGATTTCTGCATTGTAGATATGTGGTAGTGTTATGTGGGCCTGAGGACACACACTTAGTGTGTTGTAACTTCTGTAATGATTGTATTGTAATGTTTTTTTTTAATTGTATAAAATGCCTTCATTTTGCAGACCCCAGGAAGAGTAGCTGCTGCCTTGGCAACAGCTAATGGGGATCTATAATAAATACAATAAATACAAATACAATACCAGAAATGAGCAAAGGCAGAGAGAAGTAGCTCAACACTCTTTAAATCTTAGGATCTATAAGTACTTCCAAATATAGGAAATCAACTCGAAAACATGTGAAATGATCCTTGTGTGACGGATGCCACTTCCCTCTTTCCCCTGTTTGTAGTGTAGGCTACCACCTTGTACATACAGTAATATAAGGCAATATAAAGTGTTACTTGACACACTGTAATTGTGAGATAACCACTCTTGGTGAGATAGTGTGTCATATGGTGAGATAGTGTGTCATATAGTAAGATTCTAACTTCCCTTCTAGGCCTATAGACTATAAACCCACTTTACACCCTTTGATATGGAGCTGGGTTATCACTCGACGGGTAGGAAGGTTATCTTGTGAGTTACAAATGAAACATTCCTCCTGGTGTTTATTTAAATCGTATGACACAACTGTTCCTGGCTCCACTGTAGTCAACATGAAGGAGGACAATGACCTACTAGGTGATACAACACCGTCAGTAATGCTCAGTGCCAGGTTACAGATAGACTGTTAAAGTTCAATAGGTCATGAGATTCTCTGTATTCTTGACTATTATTATAACTATTACTGTTGTATTACTGGTGTATTATCACATTACTTGATCATTATACATGTACACTAATTGGCACAAAGTCTTCAACCAAGCCTCTCAAACTAAAGCCTATCTTTAAACCATCACTGTTACACAAAGCCTACCTACCTAGGCCTCAATAGGCCTTTGACTTTATACAACATGTGATCACGATGATAATCCCAAAATGTATATATATATATATAATGTATTTGGTCTCTCTTTTTGCATGATTTGGCATTCAAAAGTTAGTGGCAAGCTTCAAGGAGGTTGTTCAATATTTTTGTACAGTCCCAGTCAAAACAACTAGTTGCCTGTTCGCCTGTGTTCACAGGCCAATACAGATCAATAGAAATGTTCTGGAGCCTTCTAAAGCACCTGTCACCGTGGTCCTATTCTCTTCCCTTGTTGCATCACATCTCAGATGGGGAAAAAAAGCACAATATTTAGATGACTACCTGACCAGCTGACGGCAGTGGTGTGTGTGTGCCCCCGTGCATGTTTGTTTGTCTATGTACGTGTGTGTGTGTGTGTTGCGGGCAGGGGGAGGTGGGTCATAGATGAGCCTTTAAGGGAACGAACACATGATTTCAAGATAACATGTTTTGCATTTGTACCATTTTATTTCAAATCATGTGAAACCATGTTGTTGGGGAACATTTCACATGATGATACTTTTTTTTTTACATGAGATTTCACAAGTGATGCCTTGCACACAAAAAATGAGTTGTTAGGATGTCCCCAGGAGGTCACAGTGTTTCCAACACACATTATTACTTATTACTTAAGTAACATGTCTTTACCTGGGATTTGAACTCACAACCTCTTGGTTCAGGGTATTCTGATCTTCCTGCTACTCCACCATATCAGTGTCCATAACTGATTTCAACAGTATTCCTACACATTGGAGTTCAAAGTAAATCTGAAGTTGTTAAAAATATACTCAAGAAAACTATTATATTTATCATAGTGATTCAGGAGTAACATTAAAACCTATTCTATTTATCATAGTAATTCAGGAGTAATATTAAAACCTATACACTATTTATCCATTGCTCCCAAGGATGAACCAGACTTGTGGGGGTCTACAAAATGTTTTCTGAGGTCTTGCCTGATTTCTTTTGATTTTCCCATCATGTCAAGCAAAGAGGCACCGAGTTTGAAGGTAGGCCTTGAAATACATCCACAGGTACACCTCCAATTGACTCAAATGATGCCAATTAGCCTATCAGAAGCTTCTAAAGCCATGACATAATTTTCTGGAATTCTCCAAGCTGTTTAAAGGCAGAGTCAACTTAGTGTATGTGACCCACTGGAATGGTGACACAGGGAATTACAAGTGAAATAATCAAAAATGCCTCACTACATATTCGTCGCCAGACCCACTGGCTCCAGGTCATCTACAAGTCCATGCTAGGTAAAGCTCCGCCTTATCTCAGTTCACTGGTCACGATGGCAACACCCATCCGTAGCACGCGCTCCAGCAGGTGTATCTCACTGATCATCCCTAAAGCCAACACCTCATTTGGCCGCCTTTCGTTCCAGTACTCTGCTGCCTGTGACTGGAACGAACTGCAAAAATCGCTGAAGTTGGAGACTTTTATCTCCCTCACCAACTTCAAACATCAGCTATCCGAGCAGCTAACCAATCGCTGCAGCTGTACATAGTCTATTGGTAAATAGCCCACCCATTTTCACCTACCTCATTCCCATACTGTTTTTATACTGTTTTTTATTTATTTACTTTTCTGCTCTTTTGCACACCGATATCTCTACCTGTACATGACCATCTGATCATTTATCACTCCAGTGTTAATCTGCAAAATTGTATTATTCGCCTACCTCATCATGCCTTTTGCACACATTGTATATAGACTGCCCATTTTTTTCCTACTGTGTTATTGACTTGTTAAGTGTTTACTCCATGTGTAACTCTGTGTTGTCTGTTCACACTGCTATGCTTTATTTTGGCCAGGTCGCAGTTGCAAATGAGAACTTGTTCTCAACTAGCCTACCTGGTTAAATAAAGGTGAAATTAAAAAATAAAATAAATGTGTCTGTGTCAATGTTTGTGTTGCTTCACAGTCCCCACTGTTCCATGAGGGAATTTGTTTACAATACATACTGGTTGTAACCTGAGTGCAGGCCCACCATGTGAATATTAAAACAACGTTATTCTCCTTTCTGATTATATGCACCGTGCTGTGTGTGAAACAGAGTTATTCCTGCGTACACCACACTGTTAAATCCCACACGGTGCCTAGCTGATTTCTTCAAGCAGGTCTATCATCTGATAAAATCACATGCCTCGTCACGAGTACCCTGCTAACACAAATGTAGACATACTGACTCAATGACACCACAGTATCTGCATGATAGGCCTGTAGCTAACCTGGGATTAACCGTATCTAATCTGTTCAGAGCCAGACGTCTACTCTCGTGCTGTGCTGTATTGTTTAAGGTTGTACACCATGTTTATGGTTGTACACCATAAACAGTGCAGATATAGCTCTTGGTTCACTCCAGACCTGACTGGCCTTGACCAGCACAAAAACATCCTGTGGTGCACTGCATTAGCATCGAATAGCCCCTGCGATATGCAGCTTTTCAGGGAAGTTAGGAACCAATATACACAGGCAGTTAGGAAAGTGAAGGCTAGGTTTATCAAACAAAAATGTGCAACCTGTAGCACAAACTCCCCAAAATTCTGGGACACTGTAAAGTCCATGGAGAATAAGAGCACCTCCTCCCACCTGCCCACTGCACGGAGGCTAGGAAACACTGTCACCACCGATAAATCCACGATAGTTGAGAATTTCACAAGCATTTTTGTACGGCTGGCAATGCTTTCCACCTGGGTAACCCTACCCCGGTCAAAAGTCCTGCACCCCCCACAGCAACTTGCCCAAGCCTCCCCATTTCTCCTTCACCCAAATTCAGATAGCTGATGGATGTTCTGAAAGAGCTACACAATCTGGACATATCAGCCGGGCTAGACAATCTGGACCCTCTCTTTCTAAAATGATCCGCCACAATTGTTGTAACTCCTATAACTAGCCTGTTCAACCTCTCTTTTGTATCGTCTGAGATTACCAAAGATTGGAGAACTGCCGCGGTCATCCCCCTCTTCAAAGGGGGAGACACTCTAGACCCAAACTGCTACAGACCTATATCTATTCTACCCTGCCTTTCTAAGGTCTTCGAAAGCCAAGTTAACAAACAGATCACTGACCATTTCGAATCCCACCGTACCTTCTCCACTATGCAATCTGGTTTCTGAGCTGGTCATGGGTGTACCGCAGTTATGCTCAAGGTCCTAAATGATATCACAACCGCCATCAATAAGAGACAATACTGTGCAGCTGTATTCATCGACCTGGCCAAGGCTTTCTACTCGGTCAATCACCACATTCTTATCGGCAGACTCAACAGCCTTGGTTTCTCAAATGACTGCCTCGCCTGGTTCACCAACAACTTCTCAGACAGAGTTCAGTGTGTCAAATCGGAGGGCCTGTTGTCCGGACCTCTGGCAGTCTCTATGGGGGTGCCACAGGGTTCAATTCTCGTGACGACCCTTTTCTCTGTTTCTCTTTTCTCACCCCAGTATCTCTACTTGCACATTCATCTTCTGCACATCTTTCACTCCAGTGTTTAATCGCTAAATTGTCATTATTTCGCCACTACGGCCTATTTATTGCCTTACCTCCCTAATCTTACCTCATTTGCACACACTGTATATAGACTTTTTCTATTGTGTTATTGACTGCATGTTTGTTTGTTCCATGTGTAACTCTGTGTTGTTTGTGTCGCACTGCTTTGCTTTATCTTGGCCAGGTCACAGTTGTAGAGGAGAACTTGTTCTCAACTAGCCTACCTGGTTAAATAAAGATGACACATCTTTCCAAAAATGGTTCAAGGTTGGGGTATGTTTGTTTTTTCCCCTGGATGTAAATGATTGAGGACATTTTTGTTTGTGAGACATTGAGGAAGATCTGTGTATGTGTGAGTGTGTGTGTATGTGTGTGCATGTGTGTGAGTGTGTGTATATTTGTATTTGTATTTATTATGGATCCCCATTAGCTGTCGCCAAGGCAGCAGCTACTCTTCCTGGGGTCCAGCAAAATTAAGGCAGTTTATACAATTTTTAAAACATTACAATACAATCACAACACACTGTGTGACCTCAGGCACCTACTCCACCACTACCTCATATCTACAGTACTAAATCCATGTGTATGTGTGTGCATAGTGCCTATGTTTGTGTTGGTTCACAGTCCCCACTGTTACATAAGATGTATTTTTATCTGATTCTATTGCTTGCATCAGTTACCTAATGTGGAATAGAGTTCCATGTAGTCTGGACTTGGAGACTGTGAAGAGACCTCTGGTGGCATGTCTTGTGAAGTGTGCATGTGTCTGTGCCTATGTTTGTGTTGCTTCACAGTCCCCACTTTTCCTTATATGTGTGTGTGTGTGTGTGTATTTGTGTGAGTTTGTGTGTATGTGTGTGAGTGTGTGAGTGTACAGTATGTGGGAGTGTCAGAGGGAGAGGTGGGTGATAGATTAGACAGAGAATCTGGTGGTCAGTGTATTAGCTATCGATGTGTAGGACAGATAGTCAGCCATGCAGTGGTGTGGTGGACAGACAGGGCAGTGTAACGTTATGTAACCAGTGGCTGTGGGAATAGCTACTGTCTCAGTAATGTGTGCTGATTGACAAGGCTGAGAGCCGAGAGAGAGAGGCTAGCTGTGTCCGAAATGGCACTCTTTCCCCTATATAGTGGATTTGACCAGAGCCCTAGGGTGCCAAGGTAGTGCCCTATATAGTGGATTTGACCAGAGCCCTAGGGTGCCAAGGTAGTGCCCTATATAGTGGATTTGACCAGAGCCCTAGGGTGCCAAGGTAGTGCCCTATATAGTGGATTTGACCAGAGCCCTAGGTTGCCAAGGTAGTGCCCTATATAGTGGATTTGACCAGAGCCCTAGGGTGCCAAGGTAGTGCCCTATATAGTGGATTTGACCAGAGCCCTAGGGTGCCAAGGTAGTGCCCTATATAGTGGATTTGACCAGAGCCCTAGGGTGCCATGGTAGTGCCCTATATAGTGGATTTGACCAGAGCCCTAGGGTGCCATGGTAGTGCCCTATATAGTGGATTTGGGAGTGAGAGGGGGGTGAGAGGGGGGTGAGAGTAAGAGGGAGAGAGAGGGAGAGAAACACGAGTCACATGAAGGGCTCCTTGTGACACGAGATCACCATTATGATCAGCACTCAAAATGAGCTCAAATCAGGCCACCGAAAGCAGAGAAGGATGTACGCTGTTATTCCAGTTACTACTTGCACACACACACACACACTCGCCTACCTCAATGCCCTGTGAAGGCCAACACATGACACACTCGCCTACCTCAATGCCCTGTGAAGGCCAACACATGACACACTCGCCTACCTCAATGCCCTGTGAAGGCCAACACATGACACACTCGCCTACCTCAATGCCCTGTGAAGGCCAACACATGACACACTCGCCTACCTCAATGCCCTGTGAAGGCCAACACATGACACACTCGCCTACCTCAATGCCCTGTGAAGGCCAACACATGACACACTCGCCTACCTCAATGCCCTGTGAAGGCCAACACATGACACACTCGCCTACCTCAATGCCCTGTGAAGGCCAACACATGACACACTCGCCTACCTCAATGCCCTGTGAAGGCCAACACATGACACACTCACCTACCTCAATGCCCTGTGAAGGCCAACACATGACACACTCCTTCAAAGACATTCTTTCCTTGAAGTTCAAGGGGTTCTTTATGATGCTCGGAACCAGTTTGCCACGTCAATATTGTGTATTACATCTGGATCATATAGATTGAGTTGGGTTGACAGCACCTTTTCACTGTGCCAGTCCTACAAAACACTGCTTGTACAGAACATACTGTGACTACCTGAGGTACATGCTGTGCTGTACAGACAGTTATGGTCGTGTCATGTACATCCAAGGCTAAATGGTGGGTACGTGAGCAGGGTCTTTATAGGAACCGAGGCATTCCTGTCTGTCTCTGGATAGTCCAACAGAATAGAGTCACATAACATTGACAAGCCATTATTAGTCTAATCCAGCCAGAACCTAGCTGTTAATAAACAACCTAACATAGGAGGGAACTGTCTAGAGGGAGTTAGAGAGAAGGGGAGAGAGAGGTTTATGTAACCCAAAGATCTGTTATCTACTGACCAAGAGAGCATACAGACATACAGTACATCCACACAGACATACAGTACATCCACACAGACATACAGTACATCCACACAGACATACAGCACATCCACACAGACATACAGTACATCCACACAGACATACAGTACATCCACACAGACATACAGTACATCCACACAGACATACAGTACATCCACACAGACATACAGTACATCCACACAGACATACAGTACATCCACACAGACATACAGTACATCCAGTACATACACACAGTACATCCATACAGACATACAGTACATCCACACAGACATCCATACAGTACATCCATACAGTACATCCACACAGACCTACAGTACATCCACACAGACATACAGTACATCCATACAGACATACAGTACATCCATACAGTACATCCATACAGTACATCCATACAGTACATCCATATAGACATACAGTACATCCACACAGACATACAGTACATCCATACAGTACATCCATATAGACATACAGTACATTCATACAGTACATCCACACAGACATACAGTACATCCATACAGACATACAGTACATCCACACAGACATACAGTACATCCACACAGACATCCAGTACATCCACACAGACATCCATACAGTACATCCATACAGTACATCCACACAGACATACAGTACATCCACACAGAAATACAGTACATACATATAGACATACAGTACATCCACACAGACATACAGTACATCCATACAGACATACAGTACATCCACACAGACATACAGTACATCCATACAGTACATCCACACAGACATACAGTACATCCACACATACATACAGTACATCCATACAGTACATCCATATAGACATACAGTACATCCATACAGTACATCCATATAGACATACAGTACATCCACACAGACATACAGTACATCCATACAGTACATCCACACAGACATACAGTACATCCACACAGACATACAGTACATCCATACAGTACATCCATATAGACATACAGTACATCCATACAGTACATCCATATAGACATACAGTACATCCATACAGTACATCCATATAGACATACAGTACATCCACACAGACATACAGTACATCCATACAGACATACAGTACATCCATACAGTACATCCATACAGTACATCCATACAGTACATCCATATAGACATACAGTACATCCATACAGTACAACCACACAGACATACAGTACATCCATACAGTACAACCACACAGACATACAGTACATCCATACAGACATACAGTACATCCATACAGTACATCCACACAGACATACAGTTCGTCAACCATTTTGAAAAGAAGATCGACGACATCCGATCCTCGTTTGCTAAGTCAAACAACACCGCTGGTTCTGCTCACACTGCCCTACCCTGTGCTCTGACTTCTTTCTCCCCTCTCTCTCCAGATGAAATCTCGCGTCTTGTGACGGCCGGCCGCCCAACAACCTGCCCGCTCGACCCTATCCCCTCCTCTCTTCTCCAGACCATTTCCGGAGACCTTCTCCCTTACCTCACCTCGCTCATCAACTTATCCCTGACCGCTGGCTACGTCCCTTCCGTCTTCAAGAGAGCGAGAGTTGCACCCCTTCTGAAAAAACCTACACTCGATCCCTCCGATGTCAACAACTACAGACCAGTATCCCTTCTTTCTTTTCTCTCCAAAACTCTTGAACGTGCCGTCCTTGGTCAGCTCTCCCGCTATCTCTCTCAGAATGACCTTCTTGATCCAAATCAGTCAGGTTTCAAGACTAGTCATTCAACTGAGACTGCTCTTCTCTGTATCACGGAGGCGCTCCGCACCGCTAAAGCTAACTCTCTCTCCTCTGCTCTCATCCTTCTAGACCTATCGGCTGCCTTCGATACTGTGAACCATCAGATCCTCCTCTCCACCCTCTCCGAGTTGGGCATCTCCGGCGCGGCCCACGCTTGGATTGCGTCCTACCTGACAGGTCGCTCCTACCAGGTGGCGTGGCGAGAATCTGTCTCCTCACCACGCGCTCTCACCACTGGTGTCCCCCAGGGCTCTGTTCTAGGCCCTCTCCTATTCTCGCTATACACCAAGTCACTTGGCTCTGTCATAACCTCACATGGTCTCTCCTATCATTGCTATGCAGACGACACACAATTAATCTTCTCCTTTCCCCCTTCTGATGACCAGGTGGCGAATCGCATCTCTGCATGTCTGGCAGACATATCAGTGTGGATGACGGATCACCACCTCAAGCTGAACTTCGGCAAGACGGAGCTGCTCTTCCTCCCGGGAAGGACTGCCCGTTCCATGATCTCGCCATCACGGTTGACAACTCCATTGTGTCCTCCTCCCAGAGCGCTAAGAACCTTGGCGTGATCCTGGACAACAAACTGTCGTTCTCAACTAACATCAAGGCGGTGGCCCGTTCCTGTAGGTTCATGCTCTACAACATCCGCAGAGTACGACCCTGCCTCACACAGGAAGCGGCGCAGGTCCTAATCCAGGCACTTGTCATCTCCCGTCTGGATTACTGCAACTCGCTGTTGGCTGGGCTCCCTGCCTGTGCCATTAAACCCCTACAACTCATCCAGAATGCCGCAGCCCGTCTAGTGTTCAACCTTCCCAAGTTCTCTCACGTCACCCCGCTCCTCCGCTCTCTCCACTGGCTTCCAGTTGAAGCTCGCATCCGCTACAAGACCATGGTGCTTGCCTACGGAGCTGTGAGGGGAACGGCACCTCAGTACCTCCAGGCTCTGATCAGGCCCTACACCCAAATAAGGGCACTGCGTTCATCCACCTCTGGCCTGCTCGCCTCCCTACCACTGAGGAAGTACAGTTCCCGCTCAGCTCAGTCAAAACTGTTCGCTGCTCTGGCTCCCCAATGGTGGAACAAACTCCCTCACGACGCCAGGACAGCGGAGTCAATCACCACCTTCCGGAGACACCTGAAACCCCACCTCTTTAAGGAATACCTAGGATAGGATAAAGTAATCCTTCTCACCCCCCTTAAAATATTTAGATGCACTATTGTAAAGTGGTTGTTCCACTGGATGTCATAAGGTGAATGCACCAATTTGTAAGTCGCTCTGGATAAGAGCGTCTGCTAAATGACTTAAATGTAAATGTAAATGTACATCCACACAGACATACAGTACATCCATATAGACATACAGTACATCCACACAGACATACAGTACATCCATACAGACATACAGTACATCCATACAGTACATCCACACAGTACATCCACACAGACATACAGTACATCCACACAGACATACAGTACATCCATATAGACATACAGTACATCCATACAGACATACAGTACATCCATACAGTACATCCATATAGACATACAGTACATCCACACAGACATACAGTACATCCATACAGACATCCATACAGACATACAGTACATCCATACAGACATACAGTACATCCATATAGACATACAGTACATCCATACAGTACAACCACACATCCATACAGACATACAGTACATCCATACAGTACATCCACACAGACATACAGTACATCCATATAGACATACAGTACATCCATATAGACATACAGTACATCCACACAGACATACAGTACATCCACACAGACATACAGTACATCCACACAGACATACAGTACATCCACATAGACATACAGTACATCCATACAGACATACAGTACAGTACATCCATACAGTACATCCATACAGTACATCCACACAGACATACAGTACAGTACTACCCCTGGGGTGGCAGGGTAGCCTAGTGGTTAGAGTGTTGGACTAGTAACCGAAAGGTTGAGCTGACAAGGTACAGATCTGTCGTTCTGCCCCTGAACAGGCAGTTAACCCACTGTTCCTTGTCCGTCATTGAAAATAAGAGTTTGTTCTTAACTGACTTGCCTAGTTAAATAAAGGTAAAAAAAATAAAAAAAATAAAACATACAGTACATTCACACAGACATACAGAGGGAAAGAGATGTTAGCAATGAAAAAAATTAGGCTTTATCAATAACCATGAAATACCTAAGCGACCATTCAGTAATTACTGGGTGGAGGGGTCCAAAATAGGCATACTCACACACACACTCTCCCAGACAGACAGACAGCCTCTCTTACAGACACACACACACACACACACACACACACACACACACACACACACACACACACACACACACACACACACACACACACACACACACACACACACACACACACACACACACACACACACACACACACACACACACACACACACACACACACACACACACACACACACAGACACTCTCCCTCTCTTACAGACAGACAGACAGACACACACACACACGATTAAATGTAGAGTCACAGTCATGTACCATATATACAGTGGGGCAAAATGTATTTAGTCAGCCACCAATTGTGCAAGTTCTCCCACTTAAAAAGATGAGAGAGGCCTGTAATTTTCATCATAGGTACACTTCCACTATGACAGACAAATGAGAGAAAAAAATCCCCAAAATCATATTGTAGGATTTTTTATGAATTTATTTGCAAATTATGGTGGAAAATAAGTATTTGGTCAATAACAAAAATAACAAAATGACAAGTGGTCAAACGTTTTCTGTAAGTCTTCACAAGGTTTTCACACACTATTGCTGTAATTTTGGCCCATTCCTCCATGCAGATCTCCTCTAGAGCAGTGATGTTTTGGTGGCTGTCGCTGGGTAACACAGACTTTCAACTCCCTCCAAAGATGTTTTATGGGGTTGAGATCTGGACACTGGCTAGGCCACTCCAGGACCTTGAAATGCTTCTTACGAAGCCACTCCTTCGTTGCCCGGGCGGTGTGTTTGGGATCATTGTCATGCTGAAAGACCCAGCCACATTTCATCTTCAATGCCCTTGCTGATGGAAGGAGGTTTTCACTCAAAATCTCACGATACATGGCCCCATTCATTCTTTCCTTTACACGGATCAGTCGTCCTGGTCCCTTTGCAGAAAAACAGCCCCAAAGCATGATGTTTCCACCCCATGCTTCACAGTAGGTATGGTGTACTTTCGAAGCAACTCAGCATTCTTTGTCCTCCAAACACGACGAGTTATGTTTTTACCAAAAAGTTATATTTTGGTTTCATCTGACATTCTCCCAATCTTCTTCTGGATCATCCAAATGCTCTCTAGCAAACTTCAGACGGGCCTGGACATGTACTGGCTTAAGCAGGGGGACACGTCTGGCACTGCAGGATTTGAGTCCCTGGCGGCGTAGTGTGTTACTAATGGTAGGCTTTGTTACTTTGGTCCCAGCTCTCTGCAGGTCATTCACTAGGTCCCCCCATGTGGTTCTGGAATTTTTGCTCACCGTTCTTGTGATCATTTTGACCCCACGGGGTGAGATCTTGCGTGGAGCCCCAGATCAAGAGAGATTATCAGTGGTCTTGTATGTCTTCCATTTCCTAATAATTGCTCCCACAGTTGATTTCTTCAAACCAAGCTGTTTACCTATTGCAGATTCAGTCTTCCCAGCCTGGTGCAGGTCTACCATTTTGTTTCTGGTGTCCTTTGACAGGTCTTTGGTCTTGGCCATAGTGGAGTTTGGAGTGTGACTGTTTGAGGTTGTGGACAGGTGTCTTTTATACTGATAACAAGTTCAAACAGGTGCTATTAATACAGGTAATGAGTGGAGGACAGAGGAACCTCTTAAAGAAGAAGTTACATGTCTGTGAGAGCCAGAAATCTTGCTTGTTTGTAGGTGACCAAATACTTATTTTCCATCATAATTTGCAAATTAATTAATTAAAAATCCTACAATGTGATTTTCTGGATTTTTTCCCCCTCATTTTGTCTGTCATAGTTGATGAGTACCTATGATGAAAATTACAGGACTCTCTCATCTTTTTAAGTGGGAGAACTTGCACAATTGGGGGCTGACTAAATACTTTTTTTGCCCCACTGTACATAGGGAATGTCCTTTAATAAGCCAGCACGCAGAGAACATGTGACAGAAGGAGAGAGCAGTATTTTAAGAAAAAGGTGCCCCTGCCTGAAGGGAGCAGGATGGGGGCAGGATCATAGAGATGGGACATTTAGTGGTTCAATGTAACCAAGTTTCAGGTTTGTCCTGCCAGAATTTAGGCCAAGGTCCTGATTCCCTGTGTCAGTTTGGTTAGAGAGGAGAGAGACAGACAGAGAGAAAGAGAAGGGGGGAGCTGTCGGGAACAGAGAAAGAAGAGGAAAAAGAGTGGGGAGAGAGAAAGAGAGACAGAGAGGCGGGGTGAGCGAGAGAAGGTGGGGAGAGAAAGAGAGAGAGACAGAGAGAGATGGGGTGTGTGAGAGAGAGTGAGAGAGATGGGGTGAGATAGAGATGGGGGAGATAGGGAGAAAGAATCAGGGGGTGAGAGAGAGAGAGAGGGTGATAGAGAAAGAAAGAGAGAGAGAGAGAGTTCCTAGTGTTCTGTTCACAAAGATAATTACACATTGAAAATAATGAATAAAAAACAGAGCAATCTAGAATGCTATTTGTCCCTAAACACAGTAGTAGAATACCTGCCCGCTAAATGAGGTGGAAATTGAGCTGCACTTCCTAACCTCCTGCCAAATGTATAAACATATTAGAGACACATATTTCCCTCAGATTACACAGACCTACAAAGAATTTGAAAACAATTCCAATTTTGATAAACTCCCATATCTACTGGGTGAAATACCACAGTGTGGCATCACAGCAGCAAGTTGCCACAAGAACAGGGCAACCAGTGAAGAACAAACACCACTGTAAATACAACCCTAATTTATGTTTATTTACTTTCCCTTTTGTACTTCAACTATCTGCACATCATTACAACACTGTATATAGACATAATGACATTAGAGGTGTCTTTATTCTTTGGAACTTTTGATAATGTTTTAATGTTTGTTTCACTGTTGTTCATTATCATTTCCACTTGCTTTGTGAATGTCAACATGTTTCCCATGCCAACAAGGCCCCTTAAATGGAAATTGAATTGAGAACGAGAGAAAGAAAGGGGGGGGGGGTTGGTCTAACATTGTTGTAGACCCTGTCCTTACACAATGTTCTCTGATCTAAGACATACCGTACTTCCTCCCACTTCTCACAGCCACATGGGAACTAGAATATGACTTGAGGACACTTCTCCCCCTCAGCCAGCTTGTCAGGTTATCAAACTCCAGATTGTCCCCTGTTATACCATGTAATGTCACAGTGCCCTGCTTGCCTGTTCTTTCTGCAAGTCATCTAGCACTGACCTGCTGCCACACACACACACACACACACACACACACACACACACACACACACACACACACACACACACACACACACACACACACACACACACACACACACACACACACACACACACACACACACACACACACACACCTCTATACAGATAGTGTATATACAAACATGCACAGGCAAATACACACACACACACAAGTTCCCTACTTAGCTGGTATTGTTACATTAAAACAACATTATTAGTAATGACATAATAATTCCATAATGACTACCCTTTGGATTCTGTGAGATACGTTGAAACAAACTGTGCTGTGGACCACATTACAATAAGATTTGTCAATGGCCACCATTCAAGTTTAGCAAACCAGGGCACACGAGTCAACAATGACCACACAGTCTACACTCTTATTAAAAAGGGTTTCAAAATTGTTTTTCAATAAAGACAAACGTTCAACCTGTAACCTTTTTCAGGAACCTTCCATGGAAGAAAGGGTTCTTTGTTGGGTGAAAAGTTTCTACCTAAAACAACACAGTGTTCTTCTACAGGAAGAGGGTAGTAGACCAGGGGATGCGTCCCAAACGGCACCCTATTCCCTACATAGTGCACTACTTTTGACCAGAGCCCATATGGTGTGAGTAGGGAATAGGGTGCCATTTGGACCGTAGCTCAGCTGCGAGACCAGAGGGCAGACGAGGCCTTTGAGTCAGACAGGAATCACGTGGCGATGTCTAGATGTGAACATCAGATTCATTGGTCTCGTTGTTAGAGGTCGTAGATCTTGTAGAAAAGGAAAATTAGATGATCTATTCCCAGGAGGCTCTAAGGACCTGCTGCCACGCATTAGGTGAAACCTATTGCAGGAGGAATGTGTGCGATACGGTGAGACAGAAAGAGAGAAAGAGGGAGCGAGGAAAGAAGAGAGACTATTGGACATGAGTGTAGATATTGGCTAGTTTGTGGAATCCCCAAACACAGACTGACTCATCACATAAACGGCTACTGTTTATCATCTATCCTGTTGCCTAGACACTCCATTACCTGCCCATCGTCTCTGTACTGGTACCCCGTGTATAGAGAAAAGTTACTCATGTGTTTATTGTTACATATTGTTCCCTTTTCCCTCTGCACTGTTGGGACGGATCCTTGAATAAGAATTTCACTGTTGGGACGGGTCCTTGAATAAGAATTCCACTGTTGGGACGGGTCCTTGAATAAGAATTTCACTGTTGGGACGGATCCTTGAATAAGAATTTCACTGTTGGGACGGGTCCTTGAATAAGAATTCCACTGTTGGGACGGGTCCTTGAATAAGAATTCCACTGTTGGGACGGGTCCTTGAATAAGAATTCCACTGTTGGGACGGGTCCTTGAATAAGAATTCCACTGTTGGGACGGGTCCTTGAATAAGAATTCCACTGTTGAGACGGGTCCTTGAATAAGAATTCCACTGTTGGGACGGGTCCTTGAATAAGAATTCCACTGTTGGGACGGGTCCTTGAATAAGAATTCCACTGTTGGGACGGGACCTTGAATAAGAATTCCACTGTTGGGACGGGTCCTTGAATAAGAATTCCACTGTTGGGACGGGTCCTTGAATAAGAATTCCACTGTTGGGACGGGTCCTTGAATAAGAATTCCACTGTTGGGACGGGTCCTTGACTAAGAATTCCACTGTTGGGACGGGTCCTTGAATAAGAATTCCACTGTTGGGACGGGTCCTTGACTAAGAATTCCACTGTTGGGACGGGTCCTTGAATAAGAATTCCACTGTTGGGACGGGTCCTTGAATAAGAATTCCACTGTTGGGACGGGTCCTTGAATAAGAATTCCACTGTTGGGACGGGTCCTTGAATAAGAATTCCACTGTTGGGACGGGTCCTTGAATAAGAATTCCACTGTTGGGACGGGTCCTTGAATAAGAATTCCACTGTTGGGACGGGTCCTTGAATAAGAATTCCACTGTTGGGACGGGTCCTTGAATAAGAATTCCACTGTTGGGACGGGTCCTTGAATAAGAATTCCACTGTTGGGACGGGTCCTTGAATAAGAATTCCACTGTTGGGACGGGTCCTTGAATAAGAATTCCACTGTTGGGACGGGACCTTGAATAAGAATTCCACTGTTGGGACGGGTCCTTGAATAAGAATTCCACTGTTGGGACGGGTCCTTGAATAAGAATTCCACTGTTGGGACGGGTCCTTGAATAAGAATTCCACTGTTGGGACGGGTCCTTGACTAAGAATTCCACTGTTGGGACGGGTCCTTGAATAAGAATTCCACTGTTGGGACGGGTCCTTGACTAAGAATTCCACTGTTGGGACGGGTCCTTGAATAAGAATTCCACTGTTGGGACGGGTCCTTGAATAAGAATTCCACTGTTGGGACGGGTCCTTGAATAAGAATTCCACTGTTGGGACGGGTCCTTGAATAAGAATTCCACTGTTGGGACGGGTCCTTGAATAAGAATTCCACTGTTGGTCTACTGTTGTGAAGCATGTGACAAATAGAATGTGATTTGATGGTGGCGTTCTATCAGGCCGGTTCCACCAGACTAATACAGACTAATACAGACTAATACAGACTAATACACCAGACTAATACAGTACTCTCAGGAATGATCCCTAAAACCCTCTTAGAACTATTTGGATAAACATGTTACATACACTGTAGAGGGGTTGCCATGAATGTGACAGGGAGCTTGGTGGCAAGTAAAATTCTGTATTTCATATTACAATATCAAAGCAAGTAGTGTACAGCACTTTGAGATATCAGCTGATGTACGAAGGGCTATATAAATAAATTTGATTTGATTTGATTTGATTTGATTAGTGTGTAATGAAACAGTACAATGTCGTAAAAATGTGCTGTATAATACTGTAAAGAAATAAACACTACCGTAATCAGAGTGAATGAATAGATTCATGGAATTTGTTGAGGGGAGGGGTTTGTATTTCACAGTATTTTTGTCACGCTCGCTACCCTCAAACTCCGTCATCAATCGGCCAAGGCGCAACGTGCATGTAGTTCCACACCTTTTAATGGAAGTGGAACCGAAACAACCAAAAAAACTAACAGATAAACAGCAAAGACCGTGATGCAACCGTACACACACACACACACACACACACACACACACACACACACACACACACACACACACACACACACACACACACACACACACACACACACACACACACACACACACACACACACACACACACACGTGGGAAAAGGCTACCTAAGTATGGTTCTCAATCAGAGACAACGATCGACAGCTGGTCGGCAGTGTAGCCTAGTGGTTAGAGTGTTGGACTAGTAACCGAAAGGTTGCAAGTTCGAATCCACGAGCTGACAAGGTACAAATCTGTCGTTCTGCCCCTGAACAGGCAGTTAACCCACTGTTCCTAGGCCATCATTGAAAATAAGAATTTGTTCTTAACTGACTTGCCTAGTTAAATAAAGGTTAAAAAAAAAAAAATAAATAATAATAATAATTGAGAACCACACCCGGCCAAACACATAGAGAATCATAGAACATAGACTGCCCACCCAAATCACACCCTGACCAAACCAAAAGAGACATAAAACACTCTCTACGGTCAGGGCGTGAAAGTACCCCCCCCCAAAGGTGCGGACTCTGGCCGCAAAACCTGAACCTATAGGGGAGGGTCTGGGTGGGCATTTCTCCGCGGTGGCGGCTCTGGCGAGGGACGTTCGCCACTGACCCTGGACCCTCGGAGCAAGACTCTAGCAGCTCCGGACAGGAGGGAGACTCTAGCAGCTCCGGACAGGAGGGAGACACAGGACTCACCGGCTGGGGAGACATCTAGGAGGCCTCTTCCTTGGCCGAGGCACCGGATACACTGGGCCATGGAGGCGCACTGGTGGTCTCAAGCGCAGAGCTGGCCCCACCCGTTCTGGCTGGATGCCAGCTTCCACACCGGCCTGTGAATGCTCCGCCTCGACACCGTGAGCACCACCCCATAGCACGGGGCCTGACCAGTCCCATGCTCTCCACGGTAAGCACAGGGAGTTGGCTCAGATCTCCAACCTGACTCTGCCATACTCCCCGTGTGCCTCCCCCCAAATTATTTTGGGGGAGCTGCCTCTTGGGCTTCAGTGTCCAGATCTTGTCCTCTACCATTCTCTCCTCCCCGGTCCAACTCTTCCTCCAGGTTTGGCGCATGCTGCTTGGTCTTCTTGTGGTGGGTAATTCTGTCACACTCGCTATCCTCAAACTGCCTGTCATAAATCGACCAAGGCACAGAGTG